>NC_053429.1:79878360-80124521 GCF_007990345.1 Gossypium hirsutum
AAATTTCGATCTTCTTCAAATGATAATTATTAAGTTCATTAGTTATTTTATGTTATTTTTAAATATATTATCATATGCAGCTTGTTATTTTTATATTTTACTCGATAAAAATTAGTTAGTAAATTAATAATTATCATTTATGTCAAATTCAAAAAGTATAGTGGCTTAGAATGATTCAATTAAAAAATATGAATAAAAATATAATTGTATAGTACAATACTAGTAATTAAATTTAACTACTATTGTTTGTGTTAAGACTAAAATATTAAAAAAAATACAAGGACTAAAATTGATCAAATTAAAATATAGAGATTAAATACATAAGTTTCACAAAGCATAAGGACTAATAGCAGAATCTAACCAAAAAATAATTGTTGATTATATTCATTTACTTAATAAAAATTAAATCAATTAAAACTTTTATTAAAAATAAAGAAGAAGAAATCAAAAAGGCTGGGAAGCTAAAATCAAGCTTTAGGATAGCTTGAATCTACAATAACTAATTTGAATTCAAGATTTTTCTAAAGGGTTCATTTCGTTTAGACAAAGAAAATGTTTTCCACTACTCCAAAAAGTAGAGCTTTTTGATGAAAATAATTTTTCTTCTTTGGTTTTACTTTTTCATCTTAAATAGCAATACTGAGATAAATATTAAAATATTCTGATTTAAAATTATATTAAAGTATAAATATTTATATTATTAAAATATTAATATTTTTAAGATTATGAAACTTTTTTTAAAACAATAATCATAAATAGTAATACAAAATTTCAATAGTAATATTGTATGGTTTTCAATAAAAATATTTTAAATAAATATATCATTTATTATTAAAAAAATTTATATTATATCTAGAATCTATAATTTATCTATAACATATATAAAAGTACGAGTTTAGAAAAACTTTTGAATTGACGAAAACATCCCTTATTTATTATCATATTTTAAAGTAAAAAGTTGAAGTAAAATAATTATATGATCGAAGTTGTGAAAATTATTACACATTTAAAAATATTATAATTTAATTATTTGAATAGAACTCTTAGAATAAAATATAAGAAAAAAATTGTGATAATTATAATTATAATTATTAGTTAAAAAGTTTGTATGTAAAAAAAAATTGAACTAAGATAGAATTATAGCTTGAATAGAATTCTAAGCGTATTAATTATTAAAGCTAATTATGTTAATCAACTATTGTTTTGAATGGCATTACTTTGTATTAATAATATAAAGTAAAACTATATTGTATGTTGAATATGATAAAAATATTTTAATTATGATTTGAATTGATAATTTAATATATTTTAATTATATTCAAAAATCTAAATAAAAAATATTATTTTAAGTTAATTATTGCAATTAAAATATAACATTTAAAAAATATAACATTAAAAACTAGTATTATTATATATATATATATGAATATGTTTAATAATATTAAAATTTATATTAATAATATATTATCTTTTTCAATGGCTAATAAATTAATTTTTACAAAAAAATATTAAAAAATAATATTTAAGAAAAGAAAGGCAATGTGTTTTAGGGATATGGGGAAGTGAGGGGGTGAAATAGTAGTCGTTGTAGTTGGACTGAAAAAGAAAATCTGCAACTACAAGCAGTCCAAACCCTAAACAACTTCATATTATAGGCTGTAAGCTTAACTGAAGTCTATAAGCCTTTTAAACTTGGGCTTTATCGAAATTATTTCCAATTTCAATTTGGATCCCTAAATCTCTTAACAACAGACAAGCTTTTCTCTCCTCCCTGCATAACCTACATCTTCTCTTTTTCTTCCACCATTGTTAATCAAGTTTCAAACCATTCTTTAATAATAGAATACAAAATCTAAATAATTACAAAAAATATACCATAGTGTTTTTTTACACTTAACAACTTTTTGCCTTAGTTTTTCAATGAAAGATTTTTTATACAACTATTCATAATTAGACTTATAATGAATAGGGTCACTTGCTTAAGTCTAAAAACCTGTCCAAAAAGTGGGAAGGTTTAGAAAAAAAAATATAAACTTAAAAAATGGTTTTGGACACAAAATAAGTCTCATTTTCTAAAAGGGCTAACCCTCAGGTAGGATTTTTTTTACTCAGGTTCGGTCTAGCCCGAATAAGTTGTTTTGCTGCCATTTCGCTATTATATTGCTACTATTTTGTTGTTATTATTTAGATATTGTATAACTCTTGTTTTATTATTAATTTTGTTACTATTTTAGAGATATTTTCTTGTTAGGTTGCAACTATATTAGTATTATTTAAGTACAAACTTTTTTAAATGTATTTTCAATTTGTTAGAAAACATTTATTTTAAAGTTTTTAGTGTATTAGATGTATTATTTTTTTTAGAATTTATTTTAATATAAAATTAATAATCTAAAAACTTAATATGGGCAGACCAGGCTCAGGTTTAACATTTTAATCCAGGTTGAGCTTGGGTAGAATTTTAAACTCATTTTTTGTGTTGAGTTGAGCCTAGGCCTAAAATTTTGCATCAGCCTAACTCGGCCCATGACCAGGTCTATCTATAATCCCTCTCTAACCCATAAATAGGATAATAAAATGTACTTAAGTTCGTTCAAATTCACATTCTCCTATACTGACTATAATACTGATGTCAATTGAACTAACAACTTCGATAACACAAGCTTGAATTTACATTTAGTCCAGAAACTTACATACCAAAATCTCATATGATCATATAAATTATTGCTACTTAATGAGTCAAATACAGTGACTCACTGTTCTCACCATATTCCCCCAATTTTCTTGTCCGAAATGACCAATCCAATGTACCTAAAACTCCCCGAATCGTAGAGTAATTTTGCATTTTACATTGACAAAAACTGTATTGACCTCTGCTTCACTACTTACAAAGATTAGGTTGATATTACATCATAACAAACGCCAACAGTTGAGGAAGTGGAGAACAGGCCTAATTACATTCGCCAACAATAATATAGTATCTCTATAGATACGTATTGCAAATATAAATAATATTTATATCAGCAGTTGAACAAAACTAGAAATATAAAGATTAAGCAAAGGAAAGAAAAAAGGGAAGCAATTACCTAACTCGCGTTTTCTTAATCCAAAGTTTTTGCTCAAAGGATTAATAGGATATTCTGGGGTTTCTTACTATTTATCATACAAAACTCTACAGGGAGCAGTTTCACCTTACTTTACCACTCATTTGGAATATTGTGGTTGGAGGGAAGCTCTAGTTTTATACCCTTGATGAATTATGTCAGATTATCTTGCATAATACAAAAAGCTTTATCATAATATTTTTCGCCACCAACAACACACTGCTAATGTGTTGCAAAACGATTGTGGCAACCGCAATATTCATCAGTTCCGTATTACTGTTTCTAAAAACTTCCAACTGTGCTGTAAAAAAATGTCACCAAAAATTTAAATATATGTCAATTTAATAATTAAATGTTGTTGTCAATGTAAGAGAACGTGAGTTCAAGTGTGATGAAACACATTATCCTCTTATTTGTGATTTGGGGAGGAGCTATGGGTAATTCTAAACATTGTATAAAAAAAACATGAATGATCAAAACCTATAATGAAATTGTTAAAAAAAACTTCAATTAATAATTTTATCAATTCAACTTAATATTTGATTTGACAATAACGAAATATTGAATTAAAAGCAAATTTCAAATGTCTAAAGAGGCAAAATTAGACCTAAATCGATGGTTGAAGTCGATTAATATTTTAGTAGTGTTGGTTAAGGCTGATGCTCTAAGTCCTTGACCATCCAAGCTCAAGTTTCACTATATAGAGTTGCAGTGCGTGAATCTCCAACCCCAACATAGGTGTATGCCGTACATGGTTAGGTTGAATGATAAGAAGCTTGATGTCTCTTAAATAAGCTTTTGAGTTTGAGTCTTGTAGATGTAGAAACCAATATTAGAAAAGTTTATCCCTTATTTATGAGTCGAACCCAACTAACTTCAAATTTAATTAGAACAAACGTAAATACAGATTTCGAAAATATCAAATAAAAGAAAAATTAAAATTAATTTGAAAATTTTCACTAGGAAATATGAAAAGAACAAACTCATCTTACCATAACAAAACCTAATCGAAAACATTAACTTGCATAACTCTTCAACCTTAGTTCATTGGATTTTGAAAGTGCTTGATGAGTTAGAATGGAATTGACCCACATCTTAGCCATTGTTTCTTTAAACTGTAATGATGATGTCAAGCTGTGGGGCTTTTCATAAGCTTAGAGATTACCCCAATGTGGTGTGTGAACAAACTAAACCCTTTGATAGGGATGTATGACCTAATGGGAAAAACATGGAAAATTAAATCAGCACATTTCTATTTTACCTTAAGAGAATTTATAAAGATGACGTTTAACTCGAATTTAGAACAATATATAAAATATTTCATAAAACAAAAGACATAAAAAAATTTAGTTGTAGGCTAATATAAAACAATAATCAAAGACATGTAAGAGCATAAGTTAACAAGAAACGACCCTCGTTCCAATGGGTGTGCTACAGTCAATCTTCAAAAATATATATATATAATAAATAAAGATGGTATTGTATACATGGGGATACGAAATGAATTCAAAGATTACTGTTTCAAATTACATAGGTCAATCATCATGTCAACCCCAATGTGTAAGACTAATTTTTTTGGTGAGATTTCATAAGCCCACAAAATCAATGATTTATAACCTACTGACGCTTTTTGAATATTTCTTTTGTCAAAATAAATTTCAATGCAAGAAATTATAAAAGTCAATCTAGACAGAGATGGCCATGGAGGGAACATGAACCGAATTTAAAGAGAAGGATTATAAAGTTAAAATTGGATTGTAGTTTTATTTTATTTTTTTAAATAGAGGGAAAAGTAGGTGAGAATTATAAGGAATCGAAGTAACTCAAGACGTTAATAATGACTCTTAATGATAGAATGTTGAAATAATATGACAACAAAAAAGGGAATTGTTATTACATAAAAATTTACCAATGAGTGTTGGATGTAGTGTTAAAATACATTGCATTATTAAGGAGATAACACAAATTTAAATCTCAGAGAATACATTATTAAGAGAAGCAATTCGAACCCCGAACTTAAACTGTAAAACAAACATGAGAGGTACCAAAAAATAAAAAATTTGTTCTGTTGATACGAGGAATCAACAAGGAGAAAGTGATGGTCATAGGGAGGTTGGTTCACTTCTGACAAGTGAAGAGCCGAAGTTGGAGACTAAGGAAGAAAGGAGTTGAAGGAAGGGGAGAAGGTTGGAGAATACTAAGTTATAACAAAAGATGCTTGGGAGAAGAAGGATCCCTTGGTGCTTCGTCTGTTGGGGTATATATAGGAGAGGCCCCCTTGTTTGGTAATATCACATTATCGACAATCCGAGTGGTAGGATGTTCTTGTGGTTGGCTAGGTGGTAGGTCTATTGTGTGTTAGTTGTCGTCAAGCATAGTACTATGTGGCCCTACTATGACATTTTCCTTGTTGAGGTTGTACGAGATTGTTAAACCTTTGTGGTCCCTTAGTGATCCCTTCTTTGAAGCATAAAAACAAGTGACCTCTTTGTAGATGGTATGAAATACGTGGGTGGCTAATCATGGATGACTAGCTGAATAGTTACCACTGAGGGTGTAAGGCGGGGAACTATTCATGGGCACTCGTTAAGTCATTCCTCGTGCTGCCACGTACCCAAGCTGATGTAGAAGTATAACAAGTTTGATCAGATCAATTCAACCATAAATAATTGAGAATCATAATATTTCTCACCTAATAAGTATTTAAGAATAAGATGAACATTAAATCGATGAAAGTTACAAGCAATCAATAAACAGTTTTTAAAAAGTTGGTTTTTTTATACATATTGCAAAATTTATTTATCAATGATGAGATCTATTTTTTTCTTTTATATTAAAGATAAAATCATCGAACAAATTGATACCTTCTAATTATTAACCGTGATTGGAAGAATATTTTGCATTTTATAAGGGTAGGGGAAAAGGTTGTTTAGATTTAAGCTTGTTGAAAATAAAAGGTATTTCAAAAGAATTTATCTCATATCACTTAATAATTTTATTATTTTTTATTTTTTTAATAAGTCATAAAAGTTATTGGTTTTGTAAAAGTAGTAGAAAGGAAAGGTCATGTGCATTAGAGTTGGGTTAAAAAAATCTAGTTTAATGTAAGACAATGGATTTCCCCTCATTGTGTGTGAGAACATGGTAAAGCCTAATTTTTCCCATTCCAAATTACGAAACACACCAAAATATCTTACGAGCTTTAGCTTTAATTGAGTATTAGCTTTCACTACTCGCACAAGCCCGAATTTCTACCCAAAATTTGGGAGAGTATACGCAAAAATATTAGGTCTGAAAAATAGGCTTGGGCAAAAAATTTTTTTTTTACCTCATTTAGAATATGAGTCAATCTCGACTTGAACATTCAAAGTTGGAGCTCATTTTTTTTTCAAATATTTATATCATGTTATTTTTATATATTATATAATTTATAATACAAAAAATAAATATAGAGTAATATATAATACTTAATGTAAACATTGAAAAAAATGCTAAGTTGTCTATATATAAAATTTTAACAAAAAAATAAAATTATCAAATTGTAAATAAAAAATATATATATTTTAAAAATTTTAAATAATACGGTCGGGCCTAAAATGGCTTGTGTTATCCATTTACAAATATAGACAATCTTGCGTAAAATTTTAGGCTCATATTTCAGGCTCGATTGGGCTTCAGTAAGCATAAAGTTCATCCATTGTCCTTTTGAAATATGTGGGGGGATTATTAAAAATCAAGGGTATTTCAAAATTACTTATCCAACATCACTTAGATAAACCTTTCGCCTTCGCTTATAAGCCATACTGAGTTATTAGTCTAGTAAGAGCTAATAGAAAGAAGCACTTGTGTGCACTAGAACTAGGCTTGAAAGTCCAGTGTAGTGAAAATCGATGGATTCCTCCCTTATGCGTGAGAATATGGAGGAGCCCCCTTTTTATTTCTTAGAGTAAATTTATTTTTTTACAATCTAGGAGACTTACTTTGAAAAGCCTATTTTTTTCTTAATAATTTTTAAACTACCTTAATTTTCTTTGGAAGTTCAATGACAGTAACACTCTATACTCGACCTGATCGCCGGATCTGAGCTACAAGGTGTCACATCTGTTGTTGGAGCAACTACAATCGATTATACACAATGTAACCATTTACACATGCATATAAGTATATTACATACCCATAATATGATACAAAATCATTTCCAAGTCTTATACTATAACAGCTCGTTTTCGGTAAAATCAAAACAGTGGTTTTGAGGCCACAAATTCGATTTCAGAAAGAAATTTTATTTTAAAATTATTTTATGGTCTACAGTACGATAATAATGTCGTATGAGAATTTTGTAAAGAAATTTTATTGATTACATGTTTAATTTGATAAAGGACCAAATTGCACAAAGTGCAAAAGTTATAATAGCTAAAGGGATTAAATTGTAACATCTCGAAATAGGGCCTAGTCCGAATAGTGGTTTCGGGACCACAAATCTGATGTTAAAATAAGGTTTTGGGACCACAAATCTGATGTTAAAATAATTATTTCATGGTCATTATGAGGTCTAGGATATGAAATAAGCATGTGTTAAAGTTTCATGAAGAAATTCTATGTGTAAGGTGTCCAATTGGAAATTAAGGAACAAATTGAATAAATTACAAAACTTGGGTTCTAGAAGCAATTTGTATGAAATTGCTTCGGAATGTTAATTAGAGGTCCTTAAAGAGTTACTTGCCGAATTTCTAAGTTTTTGGACAAAAATGGGCATGCATGGAAAAATTTGAAGGTTTAGTAAGGAAGGGCATTTTGGTCATTTGGTAATAAAATTAATAAAAAGGGAAAAAAAGAAGCAAATTCAGCCATTTCTTCTCCATGGCTTCCGAAAATTAAAGGTTCTCCATAGCTAGGGTTTTCAACATTTTCAAGCTCAATAGTAAGTGCTCTCTAACCCCGTTTTTAACGTTCTTCGTATTTTTGAGATCCTCGTAACATGCTCTCTCTATTTCTACCCATATTTCAAGCTAGGGTTCATATTCAAAAATTTACCCATGCATGATATGTTTGTGTTTTGATGATTTATGGAGGAATATGAGAGTTTAAAGGATAGTAAACAACTTTTACTAAGTAGTTTTTCATGGAAATGGCTTAAGGGACCATTTTGTAAAAGTTATGAAAATGGGTAGAAAAATGTGAAATGAAAGAAAATGTGGGCTACTATAGGAAAGAAAAATATTCAGCTAGGCTTGGGTAACTTAGACATTTCATGCATTTCATTATAAGAGCCTTACAACTAAATTATAAAAGTGTGAAAGGTTAGGGGCAAATTGGTCATTTTGCCCAGGGTGAGTCTTAAGCCGAAAATAAACAATAGAGGTATTAATAATTTATTTTTACTGATATAGACCCCGAGGAACCAATTCCGGAGGTCGGCCGTGGAAAACGAAAGGTTTCGAAATAACCGAGACACAAATTCGAAATGACTACCAGGTAAGTTCGTATAACCCGAAGTAAACTCTTAATATACTTAAATATGCATGTTTTTGAATGTATGAAAATTTAGATATTCATTGCATGATAATCCATGAAATGTGCTAGTATAAATGAAAGATGATAAATGTCCCGATTGAAATAGAAAGGGAAATCCGATGGATAAATTATGGCTTACATGACATGAGATCCTGTATGTTTTGCAAAAAGGATTTATCCCGGATGGGTAATCCGATGATCTAAAAATAGAAAGAATCTAGCCTGAACGGGTATTCCTTGAGTGATCGAGCCTCCCGAAGAACATGGGTGCATTAAGGATTTAGCTCGGACGGGTAATCTGATTGATGACTGAATTTAGCCTAGATTGACAATTCAGATATGAGTTTATGAGAGCAATTGTCATTAAAAGGGATTTAGCCTGGACTGGTAATCCTGACATTACTCTACGGGTTATTACTGCGGGTGATTTAGCCTAGACTGGTAATCCCGCCGTAAGATGTACTGTTCGCGAGAGTGCGTGCTTGATATGATCACTTGTGAGACTTGACGGTAATTTAGGCTATCCATCAAGATTTTCAATAAATTCAACAGGATTAACATAAGAAATAGAGATGGAAATATTGAGTTGATCAGCTCATCTAAGACTAATGGCATGATGTATTGTTATGAGACTAACTTGATGATTGAGTGCATGTGATAGGGAAACTATTTCATGCTTGTTGGAATTATTGCCTAAATATGGTTGTAAGCCAATTAACCGGTAAATTTACTTTTCAGTTATCTGGACTTACTAAGCATATAAATGCTTACCCCCATCTCTTTTTCCTGTCTTACAGAGCTCGTGGGCTTGTGAAGATTGGAAGGCGGTTGGAGAATCAACACACTATCGACTTGTCCCGCTTTGGTATATAGATACTTTTATTTTGTTTAATGGCATGTATAAGGCCTTTGGTTATTTTGTTATATGTGTCATTTGACTAGCCAATGTAAAGGCTTAAATGGTATACTTATTCTTTTGTATATGGCCATGAGATATGACTCATATTGATGTAGGTTGATAACGTACTAATGATGCATGCTTATGTTTAAATTCTTAATGGGATATGATGATAAGGTTTATCATGGATGGGAGATTGAAATGGGACCTAATAATTTGAGAGTGTACATAGCATATAATGGTATATGGTTATAATATGGCCTAATAGTAAAATGTAAAATGTACTATGTTAATCCCTAATACTAAAAGGATAATTTAGCATGTACTAAACCTATGATATGAGGTTAACATGCAATGAGTTATGCCAAGGTTGTTTAAGAGTATAATTAGGTCATATTAAATACCATTGAAGTTTTTAAGTGTGTATGAGAGATAAAGGGTGACTAAAGGCTTGGAAAATAGCCCTAATAATGTCCACACGGGTAGACACAAGGGCATGTGTCTAGGCCGTGTGTGACACATGGTCAGCCCCCATGGGCGTGTTGCCTGGCCGTGTGTCCCCTGCACCTAAAATTTTAGATCAATTTGCATGGTAGTAAACACACGGGCAGAGACACGGCCGTGTGTCTCAATCGTGTAGTGTACACGGCCTAAGCACACGGGCGTGTGCCTTGGCTGTGGGCCTCAAAATGAATGATGATGTCATAAACAAAATGTCTGGGTTTTTGGACATGAGCAATGGCACGAGAGTGTCTAGGCCGTGTGAGGGACACGAGCGTGTGCTTGGTTATATGAAAGCCCTTGTAGGTTCAAAATAAAAAATTAATTCAAATAATTCAACACGGGCAAGGGACACGGGCGTGTCCCTAAGCACACGGGCGTGTGCTTTGCCTCCACACGGGTGTGTGAGGCATAACCCTAAGAATGTTACAAAAATTTTCAATAGTTCTCGGTTTAGTCCCGGATCGATTTTAATGTATGTTTTGGACCTTGTAGGTCCATAATAGGGACACTATGATGTTTTTTGATTGGTTTTAAATTAGAATGAAATTTTATAACCTGTATTTTTCGAAATGTCTTAGTATGTGTTCGATAACGCCTCGTACTTTGTCTCGGTCTCAGGTACGGGTAAAGGTTGTTACATAAATAGCTATAGAACTTTAAAGTAGAGGCCCTTATATGGAAAATAGACCATTTAAAAATTCTTAGTGGTTAAGGATGATGATTCATCCATGGAAAATAAAATAAAGAAAAGGATGAAATTGGAAAGTAAAAAAAAAAGATGATAACTAATTAAATAATGAAAATATCTTCTTTTTTTCATCATCTTTCACAAATTATTTCCATGGAAACCCTAGCTAAGAGAAAGTAGCTCAAGCAAGCTTAATTTGATCAATTAGGTATGTGTTCTTGTCCCGTTTTTAATGATTTTTATATTTCCAAGATTGTAATAGCTTAATTTAGCTATCTCTAGGATTAATTTGTAAAGTTATCAAAGAACTAGGGTTTTTTCATGGATGAGTATAGTTGAATTATGAAGTTTTATGGTAGAAAATTAAACGTTATTCAAAGATAAACAACTTTTGGAAAGTGAATTCTGATGAAATTGATATTTAGAGACTAAATTGTAAAGATGTAAAATCTATAGAAAATTTTTGAAGTTTATGACATACATGGGCTATAAATGTTACATGAAAAATTTCGCTAGGCTTTGAATAAGGATTAAATTGCATGAATTTCATTTTCCGAGCCTAGGGGCAAAATTGTCATTAATTAAAAGTTTAGGGGTAAAACGGTAATTTTGCCTAAGATGTGAATTGGACTGAATTAAGTATGAATTGCATTAAATTGATGTTAAATTTACTCGTATAAATCCCAATAGACCAAATTTAGAGTTAGAACGAGGAAAAGAGAAAGTCTCGGATTAGTAGATTTTACGTACACGAACATTTATTGAGGTAAGTTCGTGTAACTAAATTGTGTATACTTATATACTTGAATTGAGTGTGTTTATGTGAATTGTATAAATGTCAGAAATATATGAAATGATCACATATCCGACAATGTTCGAAACATCTTAAATCCCGTTTGAATAAATGAAAGTTGATGGATACAGGATTTCCCGTATTGGTTGTGGTCCAGCATATATTGCAGACACACCATAGCTCTTACGATCTTCTCGTTATACGATTCTTGTGAGCTTCCCGTTATTAGCTCTTCAGAGCTTCTCAATAGGTTGTAATCCTACATATGTTGTGGACACACCTTAACTCTCATGAGCATCCCGTTACATGGCTCTTCGTGAGCTTCTCAAATTAGGCTATTCGTGAGCTTTCTATTAAATTGGATCTTTATGAGCAACTCGATAGTGCTCACTTGAACTTCCCGATATATAGCTGTAATAGGCCAATTTTGGTTTGGGCCCCAAAAAAAAATTAAACCAAATAATTAAGTCCAAAATACATAAGTCCATTACAAGCCCAATCCAAATCCTAAACTAAATCTAACTTAATTAACCCAAGCAGTCCAAAACACCAATCAAATTTTCGAAAGAACCCTAGGGTTCCCTTGGCACCGCTCCCCTACGTACGACCACCAACTACCCTCGCCCTCGCCTCAGTACATTTCCATGTCGCCTCCGTACCTATAATAAAAGGACAAATGACAGCACAGAAAAGGACCATAACAAAAAGCTTGTATTTTTTTTCTTTTTTTCAATTTTTCCCTCGGCTATAAAGCCCAAAAGGAACTGATGTATGTTTTTACACACGAAATCAAAATAGCAAGAACAGAGAAATTTCAAAAACGTTGTTCATTTATCTTGCTTTATTTATTTATTTTTTCTTTTTTTTCCTTTTCTTGTTTTTTTCAAAGAAATAGACTAAAAAGGGGAAAGAGAGTCGAAATCTTACCTTTCTTGCATGAGCGTCGTCATGGGAGGCCGAGGTTCACCGTTTCTGATGAAAAATGATGTTTTTTGGGTCTGAGAAGTCAAAAAACCCCAAAAAATGGGACTTTTTGTCTTTCGGCCACTGCGGACAGCGGCGCCGTCGCCGGCGACCAGAGCCATGGCCGGACTTGGAGGGGAGGGAGAGAGTGAGAGAGTTTTTGAGAAGATTTTTTTTTAAAAGAGAAGTGAAATGATTTTTTTTTAATTTGACTTATATAAGGGTTCCAAAACGACGTCGTTTTGGCCTATTTCCCCAGGCACTAAAACGGCGTCGTTTTCCCCTTGACTCGAAATCCGACCTACTCCAAAGGGGATCCGCATGTTTTGTTCAAAAGGGATATTTGCGCGTTTAACCCTCTCGCATTTTCTTGGTTTTCAAATTCATTTTTTTATTTTTAATTTATACCAGAAAGTTTTATTTTGTTTTCAATTTAGTCCTCGGTGAAGCTGCGCGTTTTGGGGGTGGGGGAATAATTTCTCTGATGGTCCCACCCTTTTAATAGCGCATTACAATTCGGTCCTTTTACTTTATTTTATTTTTATTTTTACCCCAAAACCCTATTTAGCTTTCAAATTAATCCCCTTATTGTTATTATTATTATTAATTTTAAATTGTTGTAATTTTAATACTCCTTTAATTATTTGTTGGTTTAATTTAAATTGTTTGCTTATTTATTTGTTCATTTACCTTTTTAATTATTTAAATATTAATGTTATGTATATTTTTTTATTTATTCATTTATTATTCTTTTACTTTTTAAATGTTTAAAATTAATATTATCTACTCTTTTTATCTATTTTTTTTGCTTATCTGAATTTAACGTTATTTGTTTAGTCCTTTTTAAGCAAATGTCTTATTTATTTATTTTATTTACTTAATATTTCCCTTATTTCGTTTTCACTTTTTTATTTATTATTTTCTTTTATTATGAAATTTTTTATTTATTTTGCTTATTTACTATTTTCAACATATATTTCAAAATTTAGATATTATTATTATTATTGTGGTTGTTACTTATGTCATTATTATTATTATTATTATTATTATCCCCTATATTATCATTTTCATTATTATTCTTGTTATTGTTTATACTTGTTAACATCATGATTCGTTAATGTCAATGCCATGTGTTATTTTTTTTATGCAATATTGTGTCATTATTACTTCAAATGTATGTTGCACTATCATTATTAGCCATGCATGACCTTTCACGGTTTAAACGATTTTTTTAATATAATCGATTAATCGTATATCTTTTTAAATATTTCATAGATTTTTTTCTTTTTTTCCAAATTTGTAAAAAGGAAAATCTTGAAATAGGACAATGTTTTGCATTTTGGAGATTCGAGAAATTGTACCCTAACTTACGGGGTTTCGATTTTTCTCGTTGAACCTAAATAGCCAAATATCATCTTAAATTTTAAAATATATGAATTTTAAATAAAATAGAGGCAATATTCCGTATTTAGAAACTCGAGAAAGTCGTACCCTAACTTACAGGATTCTAATTTTCCTCGCCAGATCTAAACGACTGAATATCCTTTCAAAAATCAAAGAATGATTTTTAAAATAAAACAATTAAAAGGCAAGCTTATTTAAAGGGTTCAAATATCGTGTCCTGACTTACGGGATGTGACATTTTGTTATCTCAAGACTAGAGGGCCTTTAATGCTCGTTTCAACTTATTCCAGCATTTTTTAAAAAAAAGGCAACATTAATAAAAAATGGATCATATTTTAAATTTCTTTTCAAGTTTTCAACTCTCGACGTTAAGACATTAATTAATCAATTAGGTACCAATTTTGGGCGTTACGAGGATGCTAATCCTTCCTCGTACGTAACTGACTCCCGAACCTGTTTTCTCGAATTTCGTAGACCAAAATTGTTGTTTTAGTAAATCAAAGCGTTTTATTAAAATGATCAATCATAAGGTGATCCGATCACACCTCATAAAAAAGATTGGTGGTGACTCCCACATTTTTCATTTTCTTAAAATAAAAGTTGACTGTTTTCAAACTAAAAAATAGTTTCGATAGTTTGGCAACTCCACTGGGGACACAATAAGAGAGTCAAGCTGCGATTTGATTAATTCTTGTCTTATTGGTCAAAAATTGATAATTCGATCTAAAATTATGATCCTTTCATTGCATTTCATCCGTCATTTTGTGATTTTTTGCTTATCGGTTCGAGTCTTGGAATGTTTTTGCTTATTGCATTGCATGTCCGTTCGATCTTACCCTTTTAAGTGAAAGTGAGAAAATAGCCCTTCGTGAGGTCTTCACCTCCGTATAGGATAGTGGATCACTTTCGGGATACATCCGTACCTATGTTTTCGTGAGATTTTCATCTCTATATAGCCATAGAGAAATGTATGCCCTTGAATTTAACTCGGTTCGTATGAGCCTATAATGGGTGAGGATCGAGGAATCTGCCGATCCAGGTACCCTTACCTTAGAACCGAACCGTATATAGTGAGCCCTAGGAGCCTACCCTAGGAAGAACCACTCCAAACCCTAGTGGTTACCCAAATATGTGATCTATTTGTTGATTATTTCTTCTGTACTGACGTGTTTTGTTTTGATTCACGTTTAGTTGCTAAATAGAGAGCTTGTCATGGAAAATGGATTTCTTGATAAAGTGAAATATAATACGATCGGCTGAATATGGTCTGAATAAACACAACGAGAGAAGGCTGATAGTCCGTGGAGAAATATATGACTATGCTTCACTGCCTGAGAATTGAAGCCGACAAAGATTATTTGGGAGTCATCAACTTTCTTAAAGAAGCTAACGAGCATCGCGAGGATAAGTGAGCAATGGGTTGCGGCCCGGGTCAAGCAAAAAGGAAATAATCTTTTGGATAATTTGCAAGATTTGATCTTAACATCCGGATAGGAAGAAAAAGATCAATGTCTTCGCCTAGAGTATGAGGGCAAGGCCACATATGATCTGCTTTATGTAAAGAAATTTGTTTTCTAGAAAAGTTGTTCTAATAGAATTGAATTCAAAATCAACGCCTCTCTTTCTTTTTACATTCATCCCATGCATTTGCATTACATTGCATCATATGTGTTAGATTTTCACAAAAGGACCCCAATTAAGTAAAATTATTTCAGTTAATTTGGAAACCAGTAAAAGTTTATTGACTAAACATCATTACAGTACTGCGCCAAGACAAAAGTTATGGATCAAAGATTGGAAAGGCTAGAACAACTCCAAAAAGAAATGCAAAAGCAACTACAAACACAAATACAAGAACAATTAGCCAAAATTCAACAAGATATGAGGGATAGATGCTAGAATTCCAAAGGAATGTGATGGGCCAGTTAACCCAATTGCTGGCTGAAGGGTTAGAGAAAGGAAAGAGCCCTATGGTCAATTCCGGAGACAATAATGAAGACCCTCCTTATCCTCCAGGCTTTACCCCAACAAACACCCAAGCACAACCAAACGTGTATCCACAAAGGGTGTCCGTTAACATCAGACCCCAATACCAGACCAGTACTTCGATAACGTTAAACTTCTTGACAGGTTCAGGCTCTAGTTCACGGGATAATCTAATCAATCATGTTGTCCTTGATCTGGATGATCTGGCACAAACAAAAAAAGGAGAGATTGGAGCTCCCAAAAAAATTTGAAGATCGTTACCAATGGAAAAGACGAAATTGGAGCTCCCAAATCAATACTTTAAAGGCCCCGATGAAAAGGGAAAATAAAGGGAATAATACGAGTATGTATAATAAGGGCTATTCAAAGCCAATTACCGTAAGCCAGCTAAGGAAGGCAATTACTAGCCATCAGATCCCCCCAAGGCAAGAACCTAATCCAAGATCGAACTAAAAAAAAACTCAGATTCTCACCCATCCCAATCACGTATAGGGAATTGTACCAAATTTTGTTTGACACACATGTAGTATCCCCTTTCTACCTAAAACCAATGCAACCTCTATTCTCCAAATGGTACGACGCGAATGCCCAATATGAATACCACGTGGGAATCACGAGACACTCGATCGAGAACTGCACCGCTTTTAAAAAAGATAATCAAAAGACTCATCAAAATAAGTATTGTAAAATTTAATGATCCATCTGGTGTAGAAAATCTGTTACCCAACCATTCAGATAAAATGGGTAAATGTGATCATCGAGAATGCGGGGAAGAGAATCAAGATGAATATAGCAGAAGTGAAAACCCCATTGAGAAGGGTTAGGAAGAAAATGGAAAACCCCATTGAGAGGGGTTTGGAAGAAAATGGTAGAAGAATGATTAATCGTACCAGATTCAGAGGAAAGATCTGAAGGGATGAGGAACTATTATTAGAGGGGCATGAGATCTAATAATGCATCAAGTTCAGGGCCCTAGTGCAAGACTCGATGGATAATAAAAAAATGAATTTTATGAAGAGATCAAAGGCTTAGAAGGAATATTGAGGAATCTGAACATTAACAACGTATCCGAAGAGGGAATCGGGGATAGAATTTTCCAAGCGTCTGCCCTTACATACTTGGGAATGTTTTGAATAATGGGATTGTGGAAGAGATCCTTGTATTTCTTAGAGCCAATTTAGAGTAATATTCAAAACACGCTTGTTGCTTTAAGCCTAGAAGCAATAAGAATCCTTTTGTAAAATAGGTTTATGTCCAAAATCTTTATTTCAATAAAATGCAACTGTGCTATCATTTTGAGCAAATATTCTTTTATTCTATACAAACAATTATTCTTAAATTTCGTTCTTTGGAATTTCTTTCAAATATTCTTTTATCAGGACTTTGAAGATGATAGAGATTATAGCCTATCTCATGATTTGTTAAGGGTGGTAGAACAAGATGAGAAATACATCCTACCTTACAAAGGGTCAATGGACATCGTGAGCCTAGGAGAAGAGAAAGCGGTGAACATCGGAACCTATATCACCATAGAGACAAAGCGAGACGTCATTGAGTTATTTCAAGAATTCAAAGATACTTTCGCATGATTGTATCAAAATACGCCTGGGCTATTAAGACGTGTGGATGCTGTTACGGCTAAGAAAATCTTAGAAGAGGTCCATAAGGGTGTCTGAACAACACATGCTAATAATTTTACAATGGCCAGGCAAATCATGAGGTTCGGGTACTGTTGGTCCACCATGGAAGGGGATCGCATCAGTTATGCCGTAAATGCCAAATTTATGGAGACAAGATTCATGTGCCTCCTTCATTTCTTCATAGACTTTCTCTATGTGGGGCATGGATGTTATTAGGCCGATTTTGTCAAAATCTTTTAGTAGACACCGTCATCTTTGTGGTCGTCGATTACTTCACTAAATGGGTGAAAATCGCTTCATATGCTAATGTTACGAATTCGACAATCATCAAATTCCAAAAAAAAAGGGAGATCATGTGCCGACAAGGAATGCCAGAAAAGATTATATCTAATAATGCATAATAGCATGATATCAAAAGTTTGCAGTCTGCTTAAGATCAAATGTCATATCACCCTAAAATGAACGGTGCAGCAGAGGCAGCCAAAAAAAGAAAAAGTAAAAAATATAAAAACAAGAAAAAAAATAAAAAAAATCGTGGGAAAATGACCTAGACTTGTAAAAATTGGCATAAGAAGTCACCATTTACCCTCTATGTTTATCGAACGTCGGCCAAGACCTTCGCCGGGGTAATACCTTTCTCATTGGTTTATGTAATGGAAGCAGTTTGGCCCATTGAAGTCAAGATTCCTTCTCTCCAAGCTTCGATTGAGTCAAGAATTGGATGAAGCAGAATGGGTCCAGTTTTAATATGATCAAGTGAACCTGATTAAAGAAAAGAGTTTGAAAGTATTCATCATGGTCAAATGTATCAAAAATGAATGATGCAAGTTTATGGCAAGAAGGCTTGCCCTAGAGAATTCCATAAGAAGGATTTAGTATTGAAAAGGATCCTTCATATACAAAAGGACTTTAGAGGAAAGTGGATGCCGAATTAGGAAGGACCTTATGTGGTAAAGAAGGCATTCTCCGGAAAAGTGTTGATTTTAACTGAGATGGATGGCAAGAACCTGCCTAATCCTATAAATTCAAATTCAGTCAAAAGTTTTCCAAAAATTAAAAAAACAAAAAAAAAAGGAAAAGGAAGATAAAAAAAGGAGAGGCTAAGGCGAAAACCTGCAAAGGGTGCCTTGAGACCAAAGGGGTTTTGAATTGAAAACTCGTAAAAGGCAATTCAAATAAAAAGTAGGGCATGCAATAGTCTTGTTATGCCTGAATTAACAAGGAGGAGCATCTTGAGGCATCGACAAAGTACTCTAGATCTCCTAAACACATATCGAGCTCAAAATGGTCCTCAAGAAGTTCGTACAGAGAAGCTCAGACTGCGATATCTGGGGCACCTAGTTTTCATCTTACCCATATTGAATTTGCTATCCTTTATTATTGTATTCATTTTGAGCTATGCTCCCAATCAATTTCTTTCTTATTACATTTGCTATCTTTGATTAACTTATTCATTTCAAGTTAATTTCCTTCTTATTGCATTTTCTATCTTTGATTAATTTGTTCATTTCGAGCTATGCTGCCAATCAATTTCCTTCTTGTTAATTGTAATGATCTTTTTCAAGCATTTTGCATTGAAATAATGATTAAATGGACTAATAAAACTTTTACAAAAGAAGTTATGCATATTACTCTGAAGGCTTCTAAATAGTACGAGAACCTGAACAGGACTGTTGTTTAGAACTCACCAAACCTAAGGATTGGAAATGTTTGAGAAAGAGGAGTCTAAATTATGACTATCTCTTCAAATTTTCTGTCAAAGATATCAGTTGAACGAGAAGACAAGATATTGCATTGGTGATACAACCTCGACGAATAACCCAAGCATTAAAATGGGATCATTCTCGAAAAAAATGACATTCTACATTCCTACATACACATATGTTCATGTTACCCAGATCAATTGATTGAAGAAGATACAAATCCTATACCCCTGAGTTGCAGTGGGATGGATTGGAGATGATACAAACTATATACCCTTGAGTTGCAGTGGCATAGATAGATGAAACCATAAACTTTATCTCCCTGAAGTTGCAGTGGAGCAAACTAGCTGAGCAAATGGTGATTATTTCTTTGAATTTTCTGTCAAAGATACCAGCTGAGTAAAGGGATTATTCTCATGATATTCTACATTCATGCAAATATCATTCATACACATCTAGTTAGGAGCATTCGATTCATTCAGATCATAGCATTCTAATCATTTGGCATAAGCATAGGCCCATGAAATTGATTCTACGGGTCATGTCCCCCAGAGGACGGTGTAATAAGATCGATGAATCTACAAATCTCATCTTCTTGAAGTAGCAGTGGAGCAGATTGAAGTCATAGATCTTATCTCCTTGAAGTTGCAGTGGAGTAGTTCGAAGATGGCGAATATTATCTTCTTGAAGTTGCAGTAGAGTAGATTGAAGCCACCAGCCTTATCTCCCTGAGGTTACAGTGGAGCATACTGAAGACAGCGAATCTTATTTCCCTGAAGTTGCAATGGAACAAATTGAAGTTACAAATTATGGCGGATCTTATATTCCTAAAGTTACAGTGGAGCAGATCGAAGCCACCAGCCTTATCTCCCTAAAGTTGCATAGGAGCAGACTGAAGGCAACGAATTTTATTTCCCTGAAGTTATAGCGAAAAAGATTGAAACTACAAGTCGCAAACCTTATCTCCTTAAAGTTGCAGCGGAGTAGGTTGAAATTACCAATTCTTACCTCCTTGAAGTTCTAGTGGAGTAGATAGAAGCTACAAATCTCTTCTCCTTGAAATTACATTGGAGCAGATCGAAGCCATAATCCTTATCTCTCTGAAGTTGCAATAGAGCAGGATAAAAATACGCAAACCTTATCCTCCTGAAGTTGCAGTGGAGCAGGTTGAAATTACCAATTCTTATCCCTTTTAAGTTTCAGCAGAGTAGTTTGAAGCTAAAAATCTCTTTTCCATGAAATTACATTAGAGCAGATCGAAGCACCAATTCCTATACCTCTGAAGATACAATGGATTGGAATGAGGTTACTTGAAGAAAAAGAAAAGAAGCACCGAGACTCAGCAGGTCCAGCCAAAATTGGACCTTTTATAGTCTTTGCTCCATTCTCGTTACACGACAATGAGCAAAGAGGGACAGCTGTAATAGGCCAATTTTGCTTGGGCCCAAAAAAATAATTAAACCAAATAATTAAGTCCAAAATACATCAATCCATTACAAGCCCAATCCAATTCCTAAACTAAATCTAACTCAATTAACCCAAGCAGCCCAAAATACCCCAGGCCCCAAACACCAATCAAATTTTCAGAAGAAACCTAGGTTTCCCTTAGCGCCGCTCCCCACGTACGGCCACCAGCTTTCCTCTCCCTCGCCTCAATACACCGCCACGTCGGCTTCGTAATTGCAAAAAAAGGACAAACGACAACATAGAAAAGGACCATAATAAAAAGCTTGTATTTTTTTTCTTTTTTCGATTTTTCCCTCGGCTATAAAGCCCAAAAGCAACCGATGTATGTTTTTACACACGAAATCAAAATAACAAGAACAAAGAAACTTCGAAAAGGTTGTTCATTTATCTTGCTTTATTTATTTATTTATTCTTTTTTTCCTTTACTTGTTTTTTTCATAGAAATAGACTAAAAAGGGGAAAGAGAGTCGAAATCTTACCTTTCTTGCGTGAGCTTCGCCGTAAGAGGCTGATGTTCGTCGTTTCCGATGAAAAACGATGTTTTTGGGTCCAGGAAGTCAAAAAACCCAAAAAATGACGCATCGGCAGTTGTCACGGTGGTCCAGTGGCCGGAGCCATGGCCGGACTTAGAGGGGAGGGAGAGAGTGACAGAGAGTTTTTGAGAAGTTTTTTTAAAAAAAAAGAAAAGTGAAATGATTTTTTTTAAAAAAATTTGACTTATATAGTGGTTTCAAAACGACATCGTTTTGGCCTATTTCTCCAGGCACCAAAATGGTGTCGTTTTTCCCTTGACCCGAAATCTGACCCGCTCCAAGGGGGGATTGGAGTGTTTTGTTCAAATGGGATATTTGCACGTTTAGCCCTCCCGCATTTTCTTGGTTTTCAAATCCGTTTTTTTTTAATTTATACCAGAAAATTTTATTTTGTTTTCAATTTAGTCCTCCGTGAAGTTGCGCATTTTGGGGTGGGGGAATAATTTCCCCGATGGTCCCTCCCTTTTAATAACGCATTACAATTCGGTCCTTTTGCTTTATTTTATTTCTATTTTTACCCCAAACCCTATTTAGCTTTCAAATTAATCCCCTTATTGATATTATTATTATTATTATTATTATTAATTTTAAATTGTTGTAATTTTAATACTCCTTTAATTATTTGTTGTTGGATTAATTTAAATTGTTTGCTTATTTATTTTTTCATTTACCTTTTTAATTATTTAAATATTAATGTTACGTATATTTGTTTTATTTATTTATTTATTCGTTTATTATTCTTTTAATTTTTAAATGTTTAAAATTAATATTATCTACTCGTTTTATCTTTTTTTTTACTTATTTGAATTTAATGTTATTTGTTTAGTCTTTTTTTTAAGCAAATGTCTTATTTATTTATTTTATTTACTTAATATTTCCCTTATTTCGTTTTCACTTTTTTATTTATTATTTATAATTTTCTTTTATTATGCATTTTTATTTTTTATTTATTTTGCTTATTTACTATTTTCAACATATATTTCAAAATTTAGATTTTATTATTATTATTATTATTGTGGTTGTTACTTATGTCATTATTATTATTATTATTATTATCCCCTATATTATCATTTACATTATTATTCTTGTTATTGTTTATGCTTGTTAACATCATGATTCGTTAATGTCAATGCCATGTGTTATTTTTTTATGCAATATTATGTCATTATTACTTCAAATGTATGTTGCACTATCATTATTAGCCATGCATGACTTTTCACGATTTAAACGATTTTTTTAATATAATCGATTAATCGTATATCTTTTTAAATATTTCATAGATTTTTTTTCCAAATTCATAAAAAGGAAAATCTTGAAATAAGACAATGTTTCGTATTTTGGAGATTCGAAAAATTATACCATAACTTATAGGGTTTTAATTTTTCTCGTTGAACCTAAATAGCCAAATATCATCTTAAATTTTAAAATATATGAATTTTAAATAAAATAGAGGCAATAGTCTGCGTTTAAAAACTTGAGAAAGTCGTACCTTAACTTATGGGATTCTGGTTTTCCTCGTCAGATCTAAACGACTGAATATCCTTTCAAAAATCAAAGAATGATTTTTAAAATAAAACAATTAAAAGGCAAGCTTATTTAAAGGGTTCAAATATCGTGTCCTAACTTACGGGATGTGACATTTTGTTATCTCGAGACTAGAGGGCCTTTAATGCTTGTTTCAATTTATTCCAGTATTTTTTTTTAAAAAAGGCAACATTAATAAAAAGGGGATCATATTTTAAATTTCTTTTTGAGTTTTCAACTCTTGGTATTAAGATATTAATTAATCAATTAGGTACCAATTTTGGGCTTTACGAGGGTGCTAATCCTTCCTCGTACATAATCGACTCCCGAACCTGTTTTCTCGAATTTCGTAGACCAAATTTGTTGTTTTAGTAAATCAAAGTGTTTTATTAAAACGATCAATCATAAGGTGACCCGATCACACGTCTTAAAAAATATTGGTGGCGACTCCCACATTTTTTGTTTTCTTAAAATAAAATTCGACCGTTTTCAAAGAAAAAAATGGTTTCGACAATGGCTATCCGGAGCTTCTTGTTACATGGCTCTTTATGAGCTTCCCGATAGGCTCTTTGTGAGCTTCCCAATTAAAATTTCTTTGTGAACTTCCTGATTATGGCTCTTATAAGCTTCCCATTGTATAGCCCGAATAAGCTTCCCGATATGGCTCTTTGTGAGCTACCTGTTATATGGCTCGAGAGAGGGTGTCCTGATTATGTGCTCTAATAAGCACTCCCGAATACGAATTGATAGTTTCTAATTTGTACACTTCGAGTATCGATATTTCAAATAAATTCAATGAGCATAATCCTGACATGGGAAGATATGAGCACGAAATGAGTTAACAGACATATCTCCCTGAAATACATAAAAATGATGATACATGATATGTGAAAATACAAGATGATGATATATGAACATGGAATTGATTTGAAGAATGTGTTCATCTATGAATTTAGATTTGTACACCTCGAGTGTACTACCCTGTAGCTACCGATATTTCAAATGAATTAATTGATAAAGTCCTGGCATGAAATAAATTGAACTCGAGACAAATTATTATGAAAATTTATTTGAAATTCAATAACATGATTTGTATTTGTTATATGAATACATGATGAAAAAAGCATAAGTATATGGAAACCTGGTTATTGTTAAACCTATACATGTTTCTTGATGTTTATATGGAAGGTAAAACTAACAAAGGTGATGAGGATATGTGTTAGGACTCATGACCAAATTGATTGAATGTGCCTTGCATGTTCATCTTGAATATAAATGAATGGTAAGTTAATTACCACGTTATCATAACATCCCGAAATAGAGCCTAGTCAGAATAGTAGTTTTGGGACCACAAATCCGACATCAAAATATTTATTTTATGATTATTATGAGGCATAGAATATGAGTATATGTATGTGTTAAAGTTTCATGAAGAAATTCTAAGTATAAGATGTCCAATTGAAAATTAGGGACTAAATTGAATAAATTGAAAAACTTGATAATGAAAGAAAACAAGCTAAGAGAGAGGCTTAAATTGCGAGCAAGAGGCCTAGCGGTAAAACACTGTCGTTCTCCATGAAGAAAGCCAGGAGCCAGCATGAATGCTTCACTTCATCAGTGGGATATTCGGGTAGATCAAGAAGCTTTAATCGACGAGGTCAAAGATCTTCCTCCCCGATGGTAACTAGTGTGGGGAGTGTAGATGATCAAAAATCAAAGTGTAAGGGATACAACAAATTTCACTTCGGAGAGTGCCAAATGAAGAGCAGTACGTGTTTCAGATATGGTTCCCTTGATCGCTTTCTCAGAGACTGCCTGGAACGAGCTGAAAAAGATGAGGAAATAGCTCTGAAGTCAGGTGCTCCCATTCTACGAGGTAGACCTCCAAGATACCCTGGGAGTGCTAGTGGCGGTTGATTCGTGACTAAAGACGCTCAAAACCAGATAATCGTGCCCCAGAAAGAACGTATGCAATACGTGCTTGTAACACCCCAAACCCGGCCCAGACGTTATGACCGGATCCGACATGCCACATCGAAGTGTTCAAAACATTTTATATTGTTGATCCAGAAAAAACTTACTTAGTGTTTTAAAAGATAATTTCATTATAGGTTAAAGTGAATGGAAGCTGTGCACCAGGTAGGAAACCGAAAAAGAGGTGGTGAGTCCATCGGACTGCTTAAGTACCAAGCTCCTTTCGGATCCAATCCTAGACAAGCATACAGCCATTGCCACACCTTAACGTCATGGATATTTCTAGGAAACCGATTTGATTAAGTCATTTTTAGGAAAAGTGATTAATTTTGGAAAATACTTTCATTGAGGAAGCTTTGCTTGTTGTCGTGTTATTTTGAAATCAATTAATTTTTTTTTGAAAACGCGCCCTAAAGCTATCCAATTTCAACAGTTAAAATAAGTAATACCTATCTTAGTAATACATATTAAAACCATCAAAAATAATTAACCAGCCTTATTACATTTAAAAACCCAAACCTCAACGTAAATAATAGGATGTCCAGTTCACCAGAAGAAAACCAAACTTTCAGAACGGGTGGCCACTCCGAATTCCCTCACAGCTCCAAGCCCACTATGGTTGGGGATTTCCTGCGTGGATGAAAATAAAATGGTGAGGTTGGGGAAACTCAGTGTGTAAGGAAAACTCATTCAAAGCCCAAGTCAGCTCAAGCCTATTGGGCCTAAGCCCATTCAGGTAACAGTGGTACTGGACTAGAGCCCTTTTCAGATTACAATAAACTGGGCCTTAGCCCCTTATTCAGATAACAGTATGGCCCATAGGCCCATTTCAAAATACATACAACATCAATAACATATGCAAGCCCATTTGGGGAGACTACTCAACCCACCAACCACTACACTCCACCCGTACCAGCCCTACACTCCAGGTGGGGAATAGCTCAACCCACCCAGCCCAACACTCCACAGTTGCAGCCTTGCTGCTCAGTTAACAGTAAATTGAGGCAAAGCCTCTAGTACGTGGACAAGCCACTTTCAGTACTTCCTCCGTCAATATCCCAATCCCATGCATCAGATAATAACAACATGGCATGCAGTAAATAACAACAGTCAAACATGCATTTAGGTCAATTTAACCCTAGGGGTATTACGGTAATTTATCTACTAGGGTAAAACTGTAAATTTTCCACTTTTAAAGGTATTTCAGTAATTTATCTATTTTAGGGTTTTTCATGCATATTCCTACTTTTCACGTACTAACAGAATCACGTACCAAGGGTTCTTACCGAATTGGGCCCATTGGCCCATCATTCCAATTTTGGCCCATTAAGCCCAAAAATATCGAGGGCATAGAAATCATGCACTTTGCAGTCCAAATTTTGCAGCTTACCAAAAATATTAATCGATTTACCTCATGAGCATTCGCACACTCACAAATCTACAAAATACCGGTTTTCGGCATTTCAGCTTTTCGGCTTCTGCCGATCTAGACTAAGAAAGAGGGTGTTAGTTACACACCTGTTTGAGACGATATGCTGACGAGATACACACACGAACCGCCTACAATTGGATTACTAACACGTTAATCTAACTATTCAAATACAAACTACGTATTAACCCTTTACAATATTCGGCCAACCACACCTACAGATCATAGTAAGCTTATAAGAAATCAATAAGCAACTCATTAACAATTTTTTGTCAATGTTTACCATATAATCATAATTTCACTGCAAGCTATCTTCCTGAGCAACAGTCACTAAATCATTTATAACTGGAGCTACGAAACTCCAAATAAGTGTCATTAATTTTCCCTGAAAATAGACTCATATATCTTCTATCCATAAAATTTTCAGAATTTTTGGTATGGCCAATCAATACCATATGTTTCTTAAAGTTTCCCATGTTTCACTGTTTGACTAATCTGACCGTTCTTCATTTCAAATCAAATTTATCATTGTACATAATTCAAAATATGTTCTCGTTTATTTCATTTGAAACTAGACTCATTAAGATTTAATTACATAATTTATTCAGCTTCTAATTCATCTCCCACAATTTTTGGTGATTTTCCAAATTCACGTTACTGCTACTGTCCCAATCAGATTTATTACCAAATCACTCTTTCACACCTAACTTGCATGCTTGTTATTTAAACATGTATATCACCAATCAATCATCACATATCTATGATTTTACTTAAGTATAATCTTCATTTCATCATTTTAAAGCACAATATGTTAGCCAATTTTTCCCTTAGCATCTAAGGCACATGCATGCTCATTTGTTTGGCTCAACTTCACCTATCTTCCATTTTTCATCAAAAGAACATGAAACAACAACCAAAAACCAAAATATGCTTCATGAGTTAGGGTAGAATCAAGAAGAACTCATGAACATCAAGATAGAAGCAAAGTACCAAGAACTTACCTTCAATTTTCCCCCTCCTAGTGACCGAATATTCAAGGGTTTCCTCCCCTATTTGCTCTCTCTCAAATTCGGCTATGAAGAACAAAGAATGAACAAAAACCTTCCTTTACTTCCTTTTGTTATTCTTATCACTCAACATTTTATGACACATAAATAATATACTAATATTTGTGCCATACTCATGCCATAATTCCAATAAAAATATGCCTATAATGCTTACCATGCCCATCATCCATTAACTATTAAAATGCTAAAATCATACATTATCAACTATCCATCACCTTGGCCGGCCACTACATTAAAAGTGGGGAATTTGACATGCAAATCCTACTATTTTGCACTACTATTTATTTGGCCACTACAAATTAGGCTATAGCATTTTCAAACATTTTCAGATATGCCCTATTTCATAATTTCACTCCCTTTTTCTTATGGAACAAAAATTAACTAAAATTACCGGGTTCTATCTTAAGCTTGGGCCTTCTAGAGGCCCACTAACATAATTAAACCTATGCCAACATTCACAGAATTTGCGAAAATTGAGGCATTACAACTCTACCCTCCTTAAAGAAATTTCAGCCTCGAAATTTACCTGATCCAAATAGTTGAGGGTATTGTTGACGTATAGTCTCTTCTGATTCCCAAGTAGCTTCTTCCCTTCCATGATTACGCTACAGTACTTTTACCAACGGAACCGACTTCCTTCTTAGAACTTTAACCTCTCGATCTAAAATTTGTATGGGTTCTTCCTCAAAGGTCAAATCAGTCCTTACTTCAATCTCCTCCACTGGCACAACATGTGAGGGATCCGATCGATATCATCTTAACATAGACACATGAAAAATGTCATAGATTCTGTCTAACTCTGGTGGTAATTCTAACTGATACGCTACTGGCCCTACCCGCTTAAGAACTCGATAAGGCCCTATAAACCGAGGACTCAATTTGCCTTTCTTGCCGAATCTCAAGATCTTCTTCCAAGGTGAAACCTTTAAGAAAACCATATTCCCAACTGCGAACTTTATCTCTTTGCGCTTTAGATCCGCATACGACTTCTGTCTATCAGATGCCTCCTTTAATCGATCTCTTATCAACTTAACCTTACTTTCAGTATCTGCCACCAACTTCGGTCCAAGCACTTGTCGTTCACCCAACTCTGTCCAACACGTAGGCGTACGACATCTTCGCCCATAAAGTGCCTCATATGGAGCCATCTGAATACTTGCTTGGTAGCTGTTATTGTATGCAAACTCCGCCAATGGCAAGTAGTCCTCCCAACTCCCACGAAAATCGATGATACAACCCCTTAACATATCCTCTAAAATCTGAATAACCCTCTCCGACTGTCCATCTGTCTGTGGGTGAAAGGCAGTACTGAAATCCAAACGTGTACCCAACGCCTCCTGCAACATCTTCCAGAATCGAGATGTAAACCTAGGGTCTTGGTCGGAAATAATCGACACTGGCACTCCATGTAGTTGCACTATCTCTGCCACATACAACCTAGCCAACTTTTACAGGGAGTAATCAGTACGAACTGGTATGAAATGGGCAGATTTTGTTAACTTATCCACCACTACCCACACAGAATCTTTCTTGGTGGGTGTCAAAGGTAGCCCACTCACAAAGTCCATAGTGACTCTCTCCCACTTCCATAATGGAATTTTCACCGGTTGCAGTAATCCAGAAGGAAATTGATGTTCAGCTTTCACTTGCTGGCATGTCAGACATTTCCCCACGAACTCTGTTACTTCTCGTTTAAGCCCAGGCCACCAGTACAGTTCTCGCAATTCGTGATACAACTTATTCCCTCCAGGATGCATGGCACAAAGTCCCCCATGAGCTTCCTTCAATATTGACTATCTCAAGTCAGAGTCCTTCGGAACACAAATTATTCCTCGGAAGCATAAAACTCCTTCAGTATTCAGTCCAAAATCCTCATTCTCACCCTTCTCAACTTGCTGAAACCAAAGAACCAACGAATTATCCTTCAACTGTTTTTCTTTAATCTGCTCAGTCCAAATAGGCCTCACTTGCAATTCTACTAACAGACTTCCATCATCAAACAGACTCAAACGTGCAAACAAGGCTCTCAAATCAGAAACAACCCTTCGACTCAACGCATCAGCCACCACGTTAGCCTTACCTGGGTGGTACTCAATCGACCAGTCGTAATCCTTAAGCAACTCTACCCATCTTCATTGCCTAAGGTTTAACTCCTTCTGAGTTAACAGATACTTTAGGCTCTTATGGTCCGTGTATATGATACACTTTTCTCCATATAAGTAATGTCTCCAGATTTTCAACGCGAAAATCACTGCTGCTAGCTCTAAGTCGTGCGTAGGGTAGTTCGCTTTATGAGACTTAAGCTGTCGCGAAGCATAAGCGACCACCTTACCCTCTTGCATCAGTACACATCCTAACCCCACATGTGACGCATCGCTGTACACAGTGAAGTCCTTCCCAGACTCCGGTTGAATCAACACTGGTGCTTCAGTCAATACCTTTTTCAAATGGTCTAAAGCTTTTTGCTGACTCTCAGTCCAGACAAATGCTACCCCTTTCCTTAACAGTTTTGTTAATGGTGCAGCAATCAGAGAAAATCCTTCTAGAACCTTCGGTAATAGCCTGCCAAACCCAGAAAACTCTGAATTTTCGATACTGATTTTGGTGGCTTCCATCCCAGAACTGCCTGAACTTTTCGAGGATCCACTTTAATTCCTTCAGCAGAAACCACATGACCTAGAAAAGCCACTTCTCGCAACCAAAATTCACACTTACTAAACTTTCCATACAGTTCCCTCTCTCTCAGCACTTGCAGCATAATACGGAGATGTTCATCATGTTTCGCTTCAGTTTCAGAATATGCCAGGATATCGTCAATAAAGACGACTACGAACTGATCTAAAAATGGTTGGAACACACGATTCATCAGATCCATAAACGCTGCAGGAGCGTTCGTCAGTCCAAATGGCATAACCAGAAACTCGTAATGACCATACCGAGTCCTGAATGCTGTCTTATGGATATCTGCCTCCTTGACCCTTAACTGATGATATCCAGATCGAAGGTCGATCTTGGAAAATACAGAAGCTCCTCTAAGCTGGTCGAACAGATCATCAATCCTTGGAAGTGGATACTTACTCTTAATCGTCAGTTTGTTCAACTGGCGATAATCAATGCACATCAGTATCGTACCATCCTTCTTTTTCACGAATAGCACCGGTGCTCCCCATGGAGACACGCTTAGCCTAATGAAGCCCCTATCCAACAACTCTTGAATTTGTGCCTTTAGCTCCACCAACTCCTTCGGTGCCATTCTATACGGTGCGATAGACACTGGTGCCGTTCCAGGCAATCCTGGAAGCTCCTCCGGAAAAACATCTTGGAACTCCTTTACAGTCCTAACCTTATCCACTGTCAGTCCCTCTTCTTCCGACTGACTTACAAATGCCAAATAGGCCTCACAACCTTTCCGAATCCACTTCTCGGCTCTTAATGCCGACACCACATTGGACAAATAATCCCTTCGCTCACCTATCACCATAACCTCCTCATCCTTTATGGTCCTTAACACCATTTGTTTAGCAGCACAATCCAGGGTCGCTTTATGCTTAACAACCCAGTCAATTCCCAAAATGAGATCAAACTCTCCGAACGGTAACTCTATCAGATCTCCAGGGAAAATCCTACCTTGAGTTTCTAAAGGTACATCCCTATACAGTTTGTCTACCCTAACCGAGTGACCCAAAGGACTTAGTACAGATACCCCACTCACAATCTGCTCAGAGCAGTTCAAGTTGTCCATAATCCGTTCTGTGGCCTCCAATCAATATTCAGCCACATTCGAGGCGATACCAGACACGCCCCTAAAGATCTCCGCTCCGTTAGCCCGAAGTCATTCAGAAATAGATCCCCAAACTTCATTGCCCGTACTTGCCCCGACAACCCTTTCCAGAACACGAAGCATTGCCTGTGACAGGGCATCATCCTCCACGACCCGATCATACGGCCCATTCTCATCCACCAGTGGTGGTCGTGCTACTCCAGCGGGTATGTATTCAGAAGACAAAGATCCAACTTGAGTACTACCTCGGCCTCGTCCACGGCCTCTTCCACGAGCGACTTTTGTACTCATATCGTATTATCTGATTACGAATTTTTATACATTAATTCAATATTCCAGTGTTTATTACGGATGTTTTATGAATCAGACAGTAATTCAGAGTTTGTTTTCGCAGAATCGGAGTCTAGCTACAATTTCAGTCTCTTATCAAATTTTCCTATGGTTTCAGTATCATCCTATCTAGAGTGTCCTAGTGGGGTTTCAGTACAGACAGATAATTCAGGAAAATATTCAGAAAAATTCAGAATACTTATAGACTTGAGCCGAAGATTCGGAATGTCACCTTCTAAAGATCTAAATTTTGAAAATCGCATTTTTTGCAATCTTTATAATTTTTTTGAAAATATTTGTTTTTGTAAACCCATTCCACAGCCCAGTTATTGCAACCTAGGCTCTGATACCACTAAATGTAACACCCCAAACCCGGCCCAGACGTTATGACCGGATCCGACATGCCACATCGAAGTGTTCAAAACATTTTATATTGTTGATCCAGAAAAACTTACTTAGTGTTTTAAAAGATAATTTCATTATAGGTTAAAGTGAATGGAAGCTGTGCACCAGGTAGGAAACTGGAAAAGGGTGGTGAGTCCATCGGACTGCTTAAGTACCAAGCTCCCTTCGGATCCAATCCTAGACATGCATACCGCCATTGCCACACCTTAACGTCATGGATATTTCTAGGAAACCGATTTGATTAAGTCATTTTTAGGAAAAGTGATTAATTTTGGAAATTACTTTTATTACGGAAGCTTTGCTTATTGTCGTGTTATTTTGAAATCAATTGTTTTTTTTGAAAACGCGCCCTAAAGCTATCCAATTTCAACAGTTAAAATAAGTAATACCTATCTTAGTAATACATATTAAAACCATAAAAAATAATTAACCGGCCTTATTACATTTAAAAACCCAAACCTCAACGTAAATAATAGGATGTCCAGTTCACCAGAAGAAAACCAAACTTTCAGAACGGGTGGCCACTCCGAATTCCCTCACAGCTCCAAGTCCACTATGGTTGGGGATTTCCTGCGTGGATGAAAATAAAAGGGAAAGTTTGGGGAAACTCAGTGTGTAAGGAAAACCTATTCAAAGCCCAAGTCAGCTCAAGCCTATTGGGCCTAAGCCCATTCAGGTAATAGTGGTACTGGACTAGAGCCCTTTTGAGATTACAATAAACTGGGCCTTAGCCCCTTATTCAGATAACAGTATGGCCCATAGGCCCATTTCAAAATACATGCAACATTAATAACATATGCAAGCCCATTTGGGGAGACTACTCAACCCACCAACCACTACACTTCACCCGTACCAGCCCTACACTCCATGTGAGGAATAGCTCAACCCACCCAGCCCAACACTCCACAGTTGCAGCCTTGCTGCTCAGTTAACAGTAAATTGAGGCAAAGCCTCCAGTACGTGGACAAGCCACTTCCAGTACTTCCTCCGTCAATATCCCAATCCCATGCATCAGATAATAACAACATGGCATGCATTTAGGTCAATTTAACCCTAGGGGTATTTCGGTAATTTATCTACTAAGGGTAAAATTATAAATTTTCCACTTTTAAAAGTATTTCAGTAATTTATCTATTTTAGGGTTTTTCATGCATATTCTTACTTTTCACGTACTAAGAGAATCACGTACCGAGGGTTCTTACCGAATTAGGGCCGTTGGCCCATTATTCTAATTTTGGCCCATTAAGCCCAAAAATATCGAGGGCACAGAAATCCTGCACTTTGCAGTCCAAATTTTGCAGCTTACCAAAAACATTAATCGATTTACCTCACGAGCATTCACACACTCACAAATCTACAAAATACCGGTTTTTGACATTTCGGCTTTTTGGCTTTTGCCGATCTAAACTAAGAAAGAGGGTGTTAGTTACACACCTGTTTACGACGATATGCTGACGAGATACACACACGAACCGCCTACAATTGGATTACTAACACGTTAATCTAACTATTCAAATACAAACTACGTATTAACCCCTTACAATATTCGGCCAACCACACCTACAGATCATAGTAAGCTTATAAGAAATCAATAAGCAACTCATTAACAAATTTTTGTCAATGTTTACCACATAATCATAATTTCAATGCAAGATGTCTTCCTGAGCAACAGTCACTAAATCATTTATAACTGGAGCTACAAAACTCCAAATCAAGTGCCGTTAATTTTCCCTGAAAATAGACTCATATATATTATATCCATAAAATTTTCATAATTTTTGGTGTGGCCAATCAATACCATATTTTTCTTAAAGTTTCCCATGTTTCACTATTTGACTAATCTGACCACTCTTCATTTCAAATCAAATTTCTCATTGTACAGAATTCAAAATATGTTCTCGTTTATTTCATTTGAAACTAGACTCATTAAGATTTAATTAAATAATTTATTCAGCTTCTAATTCATCTCCCACAATTTATGGTGATTTTCCAAAGTCACGTTACTGCTGCTGTCCCAAGCAGATTTATCACCAAATCACTCTTTCACACCTAACTTGCATGCTTGTTATTTAAACATGTATATCACCAATAAATCATCACATATCTATGATTTTACTTAAGTATAATCTCCATTTCATCATTTTAAAGCACAACATGTTAGCCAATTTTTCCCTTAGCATGCAAGGCACATGCATGCTCATTTGTTTGGCTCAACTTCACCTATCTTCCATTTTTCATCAAAAGAACATGAAACAACAACCAAAAACCAAAATATGCTTCATGAGTTAGGGTAGAATCAAGAAGAACTCATGAACATCAAGATAGAAGCAAAGTACCAAGAACTTACCTTCAATTTTCCCCCTCCTAGTGACCGAATATTCAAGGGTTTCTTCCCCTACTTGCTCTCTATCAAATTCGGCTATGAAGAACAAAGAATGAACAAAAACCTTCCTTTACTTCCTTTTGTTATTCTTATCACTCAACATTTTATGACACATAAATGATATACTAATATTTGTGGCATACTCATGCCATAATTCCAATAAAAATATGCCCATAATGCTTACCATGCCCATCATCCATTAACTATTAAAATGCTAATGCCCATCATCCATTAACTATTAAAATGCTAAAATGCATGCATTATCAACTATCCATCACCTTGGCCGGCCACTACATTAAAAGTGGGGAATTTGACATGCAAATCCTCCTATTTTGGACTACTATTTATTTGGCCACTACAAATTAGCCTATAGCATTTTCAAACATTTTCACATAGGTCCTATTTCATAATTTCACTCCTTTTTTCTTATGGAACAAAAATTAACTAAAATTACCAGGTTCTATCTTAAGCTTGGGCCTTCTAGAGGCCCTTTAATATAATTAAACCTATGCCAACATTCATAGAATTCGTGAAAATTGGGGCGTTACAGTGCTCGAGAGGATGCAGCTGCTCTTGATGTTATTACGGGTACTTTCTCTCTTTTTGATAAAGTGTTGTTGCTTTAATTGACCCAGGGTCGACGCAGTCATATATCTACATGAGATTGGTGTCTAATATGAACATACCCGTTGAACTTACGAAATTTATCATTATAGTGTCGAACCCATTAGGCAAATCAGTTCTGGTTGATAAAGTCAGTAAGAATTGCCCTTTGACAATTCATGATCATTGTTTTCTAGCTAACCTTATGTTGTTACCATTTGATGTGTTCGATGTGATACTAGGCATGGATTGGTTAGCCTTACATGATGTAATTGTAAATTGTGGTAGTAAGTATATTAAATTGAAATGCCCAGATGGTAAGATTCTTCGGGTCGAATCAAGGGAATTGGGTTCGTCACCGGTTGTAATCGCAGTAATGGTTGCCCAGAGATATATGAGGAAAGGATATGAAGCCTACCTTGCATTTGTACTGAACACTAAGGAAATTGAATTGAAGATTGAATATGTGCCAATAGCATATGAGTATTCAGATGTGTTTTCAGAGGAATTACCCGGATTGCCTTCTGAAAGGGAGATAGAGTTTGGTATTGAATTGGTGCCAAGAACGACTCCCATTTCTATTACCCCATATAGAATACCACCTACCGAGCTGAAGGAGTTGAAAGCACAGTTGTAAGAGCTGACAGATAAAGGATTTGTTAGGCCAAGTTTTTCACCTTAGGGTGTCCCCGTGTTGTTCGTAAAGAAAAGAGATGGTTCGATGAGGTTATGTATCGATTATCGGCAACTGAACAAGGTGACTATCAAGAATAAGTATCCATTACCAAGGATCGATGATTTGATTGACCAGTTGAGAGGAGTCGTCGTATTCTCCAAGATAGACTTGAGATCTGGCTATTATCAACTGCGAGTTAAAGACTCGGATGTACCCAAAACAACTTTCAGAACAAGGTATGGCCATTATGAAGTTCTTGTCATGCTGTTTGGGCTGATGAATGCACCGGCAGTGTTTATGGATCTAATAAATAGGATCTTTCGGCCATATTTGGATAAGTTTGTCGTTGTGTTTATTGACGACATTTTGATCTACTCTAAAGATGAGACAGAGCATGCGAAGCACCTGAGAATTGTGTTGCAGACCTTGCGGGAAAAGCAACTGTATGCTAAGTTTAGCAAGAGTGAGTTTTGGCTCCAGGAAGTTGGATTTTTGGGTCATATAGTTTCGGGTGAAGGCATCTGAGTTAATCCAAGTAAGATTTCTGCAATTGTTGAATCGCCTAAGAATGTAACCAAGGTTAGAAACTTTTTGGGCTTAGCTAGTTACTATTAAAGATTCGTAAAAGGATTTTCCATGATAGCGACTCTGATGATGAAGCTGCTACAGAAAGATGTTAATTTTGAATGGACAGAGAAGTGTCAGCAAAGTTTTAAGAAGTTAAAGACAATGCTGATCGAAGCTCCTGTTTTAGTGCTATCTGAACCAGGAAAAGAATTTGTGGTCTACAATGATGCATCCTTGAACAGACTGGGTTGTATACTTATGCAAGATGGCAATGTGATAGCTTATGCTTCACTGCAATTGAAGCCCCATGAGAAGAATTATCCAACCCACTACCTAGAGCTTGCCGCTATTGTTTTTGCCTTAAAAATTTGGAGGCATTATTTGTGTGGCGAAACTTTCTGTATATTCACAGACCACAAGAGCTTGAAATACTTGATGATTCAGAAAGAATTAAATTTGAGACAAAGGAGATGGTTAGAATTAGTTAAGGATTATGATCTGATTATCGACTATCACCCGGGAAAGGTGAATGTAGTCGTTGATGCATTGAGTAGAAATCCCTGTATGCTTTGAAAGCCATGAATACTCGTTTGACATTGCTTGATAATGGTTCAGTTTTGGCCGAGCTAGAGGCTAGACCGACATTTCTATAGGAAATTCATGATTTTCAGCTTAATAATGATGACTTGCAAGCAAAAAGGGCTCATTGTGAGTCTGGTGTTGAGTCAGATTTTCGAATTAGTCCTGATGGATGTTTAATGTTTAGAGATAGGTTTTGTGTACCCAAAGACAATGAACTTATTCGGAAGATTTTACAAGAATCACATAACAGTCATTCGTCTATTCACTTGGGGAGTACCAAGATGTACAACGATTTAAAGAAGATGTACTGGTGGAACGGCATGAAAGGAGATGTTTCTGAATTTGTATCGAAATGCTTGGTATGTTAGCAAGTTAAAGCTAGACATCAAGTGCCTTCAAGTTTGGTACAGCCTGTACTGGTCCCCGTATGGAAGGGGGACAGAGTTACCATGGACTTCGTGACGGGACTACATATGACTCCGAAAAAGAAAGATGCCATATGGGTTATAGTGGATAAATTGACGAAGTTAGCTCATTCATTCCAGTAAGGACGGATTATTCTCTTGATAGATTGGCTGATTTGTACATTTCTGAGATAGTAAGATTGCACGGAGTACCACTGTTGATTATTTCAAACAGAGACCCGAAGTTCACTTCAAGATTCTGAAAGAAGTTACAAGAGGCCTTAGGTACGAAGTTGAGTTTTAGCATAGCTTTTCATCCTCAGGCCGATGGTCAATCTAAGCGGATGATTCAGATTCTCGAAGACATGTGAATTTCAGGGTACTTGGGAAAAATACCTGCCATTGGTAGAATTTGCCTACAATAATAGTTTCCAAAAAAGTTTGAAGATGGAACCTTATGAGGCCTTGTATGGTAGGAAGTGTCGAACTCCACTGTACTGGACAAAACCCAAGGAAAATCAGATTCATGGAGTTGATCTGATCAAAGAAACTAAAGAAAAAGTTAAAGTGATACGAGATTGTTTAAAAGCGGCATCAGATAGGCAGAAGTCTTATGCTGATCTGAAAAGAAAGGAAATTGAGTTTCAAGTTGGAGATAGGGTATTCTTGAAAGAATCTCCATGGAAAAAGGCATTAAGATTTGGTCGGAAAGGTAAACTGAGTCCACGATTTATCGGACCGTATGAGATCATCGAAAGAGTTAGACCGTTAGCCTATCGTTTGGCGTTGCCACTCGAACTAGAAAAGATTCATGACGTGTTCCATGTATCCATGTTAAGGAGATACTGATCAGACCCCTCTCATGTAATTTCACCGACTGAGATTGAAATTCGACCGGACATGACCTATGGAGAAGAACTAGTTAAGATATTGGCTCGTGAAGTTTAGCAGTTGAGAAATAAAGATGTGGCTCTTGTAAAAGTTTTATGGCATCGACATGGTGTAGAAGAGGCTACATGGGAGCCAGAAGAAACCATGAGAAGTCAATATCTGAATCTGTTTCCTGGTAAGACTTTTGAGGACGAAAGTCCTTAAGGTGGGAGAAATATAACATCCCGAAATAGGGCCTAGTCGGAATGGTGGTTTTGGGACCACAAATCTGACATCAAAATATTTATTTTATGATTATTATGAGGCCTAGAATATGAGTATATGTATGTGTTAAAGTTTCATGAAGAAATTCTAAGTATAAGATATCCAATTGAAAATTAGGGACTAAATTGAATAAATTGCAAAACTTGGATTCTAGAAGGAATTTGTATGAAATTGCTTTAGATTATGAATTAGAAGGTCTTGGAGAGGAATTTTCCCAAATTCTAAATTTTTGGACAAAAATGGGCTTGCATGGATGAAATTTTAAAGAAATGGCATAAGGACATTTTGGTCATTTGTAATTTTAATGAATTAAAATGAGAAAAATCAAGCCAAAATCAGCCATTTTCTCCTTCATCCAGCCAAAAATTTAGGGTTCTCCATAGCTAGGGTTTCAAGCTTTCGAAGCTCAATAGTAAGTGCTCCAAAGCCCTGTTTTTAATGTTCTTTGTATTTTTGAAATCCCGGTAGCTTGCTCTCTCCATTTGTAACCATATTTCAAGCTAGGGTTCATGTTCAGAAATTTACCCATGCATGAGTTATTTTTATTTTGATGGATGATGGAGGAATATGAAAGATAAATGTGTGTTAAACATCTTTTCCAAGTTGGTTTTCATGAGAAACCCTTATAGGGACCATTTTGCTAAAGATGTAAATGTATGATAGAAATGAGGAAAATATGGAAATTGTGGGCTAACATAAGAAGTAAAAATGTTTGGCTAGGCTTGGGTGAGATAGAAATTGCATGTGCTTCATTATATGAGATTGGGGACTAAATCGTAAAAATGTTAAAGGTTAGAGGAAAAATGATCATTTGGACTGGGGTAGATATTAAACTTGAAATGTATAATGTGGGGTATTAATGAGTTAATTTTGCTGTTATAAACCCCGAGGAAAAAATTTCGAGAGTTGATCGTGGTAAACGCAAGGTTTCGGAATAACCGAAACACAATCCCGAAAAGAATACCAGGTAAGTTCGGATAACTTAGAGTAAATCCCTAATATGCATAACTGAATGATTTGTGAATGCGTGATGATTACATTTGTTATTAGCATGAAATGTCATGGAAATGCATAATTGATGATTACATGTGAAAAAGTCTCGGTTGAGGTTGACGAAGGGAATTCGATGGATAAACCCTCATTGATATGTATAAAGAGATCCTGCATGTGTTGCCGTAAGCATTTAGCCCGGACGGGTAATCCGTGATCTTAAATATGAAAAACAATTTAACCCAGACGAGTGTTCCTTAAATGATCAAGCCTCCCAAAGAATATGTGTGCATTGTGGATTTGGCCCGGACGGGTAATCTGATTAGGGTCTAAATTTAGCGTAGACTGGTAATTCAGATCCGAGCTCAATAAGGGTGTTAGTCGTTATAAGAGATTTAGCCTGGACTGGTAATCCTGCCATGAGATGTAAGGTTTGCGGTAGTGCATATATGTGAAATGATCATTCGTAAGAATTGACGGATAATGGGGTATTCCATCGAGATTTCCTAAAAACTCAACGGGATTAATATGATGTATGTCAACTAAGATGATGAATGATGAGCTCATCTACATAAATTACATGTTGCTTTGTTATGTGACTAACTTATTGATTGAGTGCATGTGATAGGAAATCATTTCATAATTGATGATTTCATGATTTAAGTGTGGATGTATGCTAATTACTTGGTAAGTTTACTTTCTGGTTATTCGAGCTTACTAAGCATGAAAATGCTTACCCCTTCTCTTTTCCCTATTTTACAGGGCTCGAGGAATCATAAGGATTGGAAGACGGTTGGAGAAGCAACACACTATCAACTAGTCAAGCTTTGGTATAAAGACACTTCTATTTTGTTAATGGCATGTATAGGGCTTTGAATATTTTGTCATATGTGTCATTTGAATTGCCAAATGAAGGCATGTAAAGATGTATTCATCGTTTTGTATAAGGCCATGGAAATTGGCATATTTGGAAGTAGGCTATGACCTGCCTTTATATGCATGTTTATTTTCTTATATGATGGGTTGCTACAATTGGCAATGAGTTCAAAAATGAGCCAAATTTTGAATGTGCTACAATAACATAAGAACCTAAAAATACTAGATGGGAAATAACCTTTTTGTATAAAACCTATGATATGAGGTTTCCATACAACTAACTTCATCAAGATCATTTATAAGTGTATAATCATGTTTTACTTTGAATTTGGTATCTATTAAGAAAAAGAAGTAGAAAGGGGTGACTAAAGGCTTGGAAAATAGCCTATTAAGGTCCACATGGTTAGACACACGGGCGTGTGTCTAGGTCGTGTGTGACACACAGTCCATCCCCATGGGCGTGTGGTATGCCGTGTGTCCCCTGCACCTAAAACTTTAAGTCAAATTAGTACACGGGTAGGAGACACAGGCGTGTGTCTGGGCCGTGTTAGTTTAACAAAATGCTCAAGTTTTGGACACGAGGTGAGCCTACAGGCGTGTGTCTTATCCGTGCCTAAAAGTCAGTGTTGCTCAAGGGTTAAAGGCATGGACGTGCCCTAGGCCACACGGGCGTGGGTGACCACACGGCCCCACATACATGGGCGTGCGACACTTTTAAATAAGGAAATTTTTTAAAGTTATTACATGTTCCCAGTCCTATCCTGAACTATCTCTATGCATATTTAGGGCCTTGAAGGCCCTTTTAAGGGACAAGATGCGAATGCCTAAAAGTTTCAGATCTAAGTTAAACCTAGTGAGTCGATTCAGTATGTTTTAAATGTTAAGTTCCAGTAATACCTCAAACTCTATCCTGATATCGGATACGGGTGAGGGGTGTTACAGTTATACGAACTTACTAAGCATTATATGCTTACTCTGTTTTATTTTCCCCTTCTATAGTAATTCAGAAGCTCGTTGGATTGGAAGCTTCGCATAGATCACTCACACTATCCATCGACCCATTTTGGTATAAATGGTAAGTCAATTATGGTTATAATGGCATGTATAGGTCAATTAGCCAATGTTGGCATATAAATGTTTTGGTTATAACTAGCCATTGGAATGGTTTGTAATGAACAATTTTGATATGTATAAATAAGGTTATAACATGTTTGGTGTGTGCTTAAATGGTTGATTGATAGAAATCATATTGGTATATTGATGATTAATTTTAGCATATTTGGTAAAATATGCATATAGATGAATTTGATAAGTTAAGTAAGTTTGTACATTTGGTTACATGATGGTAAAGTGTCATCTGAGGTGCTTAAGAGCACATTGGTTGTATGTGATGATATGTCATGCATGAGACTCGGTTTTGACTTGAATTAATTGTTTTAAAATGGCTTGTGAATATGTTAAAGTATTGATGTAGGAGGAAGACAAAATGGGTGAGAAATATGGCTTGGAAAATAGCCTATTTTCGTCCAAACGGGCAGAGACACGAGCGTATGTCTCGATCGTATGTGACACACGGCCTAGCACATAGGCATGTGGCCTAGCTGTGTGTCCCCTGCATCTTTAAAATGTCAAAAAAATGCTCAAAATTGACCGCACGGCCTGGCACACGAGCATCTGGATTGGCCGTGTGACCTAAGTCAAAGAATTACACAGTGTGAGACACGGGCATGTCTCTCGGCCCTGTGAAACACACAGCCTGACCACACAGATGTGTGACCCCTACACCTAAGAAAAATTTTGAGATTTTGCGAAGAATTTTTGAGTACCCGATTTAGTCCCGACTCGTTTCTAATGCATGTTTTGGACCTCGAGAATTCATATAAGGGACACTATGTTTGACTTCTGACATGAATACTGTAGAAAATGAAATATTTGTCTACTTGATCTGTATATTTTGGTAATTCTTCATAACCCTGTTCCAACAACAGATACGAGTTAGGGGTGTTACATATACGAGATTACAAAAGTTCTTTTGCTAACCCAAGGTCGAATTAAGACCAAATTGTAAAGATTGCAAAATATCAAGTTGACGTTGCAACTTTTAGGATATACCAACTATTAGCAATATAATATCAACTTAATTCATACACTTAAAATTAGATATCCATACCAACTTCGCTTCAATATCAATAATCTCAAAACATAATATGAACAATATCATTATGCCATATCTAGCTAACCATTACTAGTTCAACTTCAACATGATTTGGTTATGCAAAAACTGACTCAACCAAGGTACAAGTCATATATTTAACAAAACGGGACTATACAAACATTGCTGAGTTGAGGGTCATCGCCTAGATGTTGGAATCACTTCTCATAACCTTGAGATACACCTATACATGCACACGTAATAAACAAACCACACACTAAGTGATAAAGCTCAGTGGTACTTTCATTATTCAAGATAACATATCTTAAGCATTAGCAATTGATCACAAAGTGCAAATATAATGCCTATCCAATTTATATTATATCAATCCAAACTATTTCATACCATAACATATTTGAGTGTATATATGCCAATTAGCAAATCAATATAGTTCATGTGTATAAAAGAAATTTTCAATGCATACTACCTACTAAGTACCAATCTTTATATTACATCCATATTCAATACTAATCATGAATCAAATATATATATACACCATAACATCATGCTTTCTAATTTCACATCAAATCAACATCAACTACCTTTTAAATTTATCATTCAAATCCCTATCTATAGTTGATAGGTTCATTCAAATTTGTTTTGGCCCCTAAGGCTCGTTTCTAATCATTTTGCATAATCTCCTTTATTTACTATCTTTAACATGTATCACATACATTACGAATCACATATATGCACACATATAGTTCCATGTACATTTATCAATTCACAAACTCATTTCAATTTCACATAATTCATTTCATTACCATATTCTATTATTGTAACAACCCGATTTTGGATCTAGTCGGAATAGTGGTTTCGAGACCACTAATTCAAGGTCAGAGAAAGTATATTATTATTATTTTAGGGTTTTAACATGTTTATATTAGTGCATGAAAAATTTGGTGAAGTAATTTTAGCATTTGTGAGCTTAATTGCGAAAAATGACTAAGGGCTAGTTTGGCAATGCTTTTGAAAAGTGCTTTTGAGAAGTACTTTTGAAAAGTTTGGTTTAAAATTTGAGTGTTTAGCATTGCTTTCAAAATTACTTTTGAGAAATAAAATGACCATTTTAGACATGTTATTATCAAGTAACAAATATGCATTTAAATAAAATTTAAATTAGTTAATATTATTATATTTTAGTAAGAATATAAAAAAAGTATTATAACTTGTTAATATTTTAATATATGAAATATAATTTTAAATATTTTTAAGTAATAAATATTAATTACTTATAAAATTTAATTAGAATATATAAACTACATTTTAAATATTTAAATATAACCATTAAATATTTGTAATTAATATTTTTAAAAAAATTATTTTTAATTAATGATTTTAACACATTTGTAATTAAGCACCAAGAAAAAAAAGGGAAAGTACTATATTAATGGAGGGGTGAAAAAGAAATTAAGTACTAAAAGTGCTTAGTGACTATCCAATAGTATTCCAACAGGTCAATGGTGAAAGTTATAGTTTAAGTTAAACGAGAAAAGTATAACCATGTTATGAGTGATACAGGTACCTAAATAATATGCATGAGATGTGAGCATAGTATATGCTATGTGAATTGTGTTGGATAGTGGCGAGTAAATTGTGCTATTGCCTATTTTAGTGTTATGAGCATGATGATGAATGGTAAAGTTGTTGTTATATTTATTTTCATAAACTTACTAAGCTTTATACTTACCTTATTTCCTTTCCATTTTCTTATAGTGCCGTTAGAATAGCTCGAGGATTTTTGCCTACGTCGGAGAAGCCAGTCACACTATCATCCGAAGCACTTGGTATAGTTAGATCTTTTATTTTGATTATGGCATGTATAGGACCTAACTTTTGAGTTTTATGTCATTGTTAATTGGCCAAATGTGTTGGCTTATTCTAGCATTTGATTCATTTTGTGTAAGGCCATAGAAATTGCAAAATGTTAAAAGTTGTTTTATGAATACAAGAAGTTCTTTCATGAATGAGTAATTTATTGGTTGCTTAAGTACAAATGAAATGTGTGAAAGCCTTAGCCATGATTTTTCGGTTGAGAAATCATATTAAGTTAGACTTTGATATGTTAATTGTCATTAAATCATGTCTCAGGGTGGCAAAAGGCTTGGTAGATGGCCTTATATTGTCCACACGGGTAGACACACGAGCATGTGTCTAGGCCGTGTATGACACACGGCCAGCCCCATCGGCGTGTTGCCAGTCGTGTGTCCCCTAAACGTAAAAATTTCAAGTCAGTATGCATGGTAGTAAACACACGGGCAGAGGAACGACCATGTGTCTCAGCCCTGTGAAGGGCACGGCCTAGCACACGAGCGTGTGCCTTGGCCGTGTGACCCTTAAAGATTGCTAACGTCAGAAACAGAATGTCAAGGTTTTCAGACACGGGCTAGGACACGGACATGTCTGTGTCCTAGCCGTGTGAGGGACACAGGCCATAGACACGGAAGTGTGTCACGCCGTGTGAAAACCCCTGTAGGCTCGAATTTGGAATTTAATTCACACGGGTATGAGACACAGGCGTGTCTCTAGATGATTAGGCCGTGTGTGTCACATGAACCATCAGCACGGCCATGTTATAAGGACCGCACGGGCATGTTGCCCTTCCATACGGGTGTCTGCCCTGTTTCAAAAGTCATTTTTCTATTAAATTGATTTAAGGACCTGAGTTGGTTCTGAATGGTTTTCAATGAAAGTTTGAGGTCTCGTAGGTCTACATTAAGGAGCTTAAACAAAGTTCGGAAAAGTTTTAAATTTGATCAAGTCTTGGTGATTCGAAAATATTTGATTGCAGATGTTTAAGTTGAGTAATGCCTTGTATTCAGTCCCGGCGTAGGGCATTGGTGTGGGGTATTACATTTAGTGGTATCAGAGCATGGTTTAGTCTGTTTTAGGACTAACCTAGTGTGAGTACAGCCTAGATATACATGTTATAATTGTATACTGATAGTGTGACGACTCTTGACAATTACAAATTATATTTTTATTTATATTGTAAATGGATCCTGTCGTAACTACGACGAATGATGTGGAAAGCAATGGGCCTGCTCCTGCTGAAGGGACCGCGCCAGTAGATAGTGAGCCCGTGACGATGAGTCAGGGTAGAGGAGCTAGGGAAGCTTACCTCCATATGATGGATGCTTGGTATACAGAGTTTGTTTGTACGAATTCGAACACTCCACCTCCCCCACCTACTTCGATTCCTCAGCATACCCTTATAGCTCCGCAAGGAGTGGATCTGGTTAGGAGAAAGAAACCCCCAGTAGATAAGATACGAAAGCAAAGGGCTGAGAAATTTTGGGCTATGATTGGTGATGACCTGGAAAAAGCAGAATTTTGGTTAGAAAATACCATTAGGGTATTTGATGAGTTATCATGCACGCCTGAGGAGTGCGTGAAGTGCGCAGTGTCACTCCTACGAGACTCAGCCTATCAATGGTGGAACACCCTTGTGTCGGTTGTACCAAGGGAAAGGATTACATGGAAGTTCTTCAATGAGGAGTTCCGGAAGAAGTACATTAGTCAAAGGTTTATGGACCAGAAAAGAAAAGAGTTTTTAGAGCTGAAGCAATGTTGTAGGACAGTGACTGAGTACGAACGTGAGTTTGTGAAACTCAGCAAATATGCACGGGAGTGCGTATCTACAGAAGTCAGTATGTCCAAGAGGTTTGAAGATGGTTTGAATGAAGATATTCGTTTATTAGTTGGTAACTTGGAGATAAGGGAATTTGTGGTGCTCGTGGAGAGAGCATGTCAGGCCGAGGAATTGGCTAAAGAGAAGAGAAGAGCTGACATCGAGTCCCGAGACTCAAGGAAAAGACAAATAGGGAAATCACAACAGACCTCATTTAAGAGACCAAGAGAGTTTCCTACCCAATCAAATACGTCAGTGAGGTTCTTGAATAAGAGCAAGAATAAGCAACATACTGCGTTTAAAGCCCAAACCACTTTAGTCACGAGTGTTGGTAGTGCTTGGCCAAACAGGCTGGAGTGTTTATAATGTGGTAGACGTCATTTCGGTGAATGCCGGACGAATGAAAGAGGTTGCTTCAAATGTGGATCTTTGGACCATTTCATACGAGACTGCCCTGAATTAGATGAGAAAGAGAAAAAGTATGACGTGAGGGCGAGTAGTGATCCTATGAGAAGTAGACTATAAAAGAACTCGGGCGGTAGGGCTAGCAGTAGAAGTGCCCCTAGAGATTAAACTGTGAGGTCCGAGGGCCATTCGTCTGCAAGGACTGATGCCATTCGCACTCGCAAAGAGGCATCTTCACTAGATGTGATTACAGGTATTTTTTCTCTTCACGATATTTTTGTTCTTACTTTGATTGATCCAGAGTCTACTCATTCCTATGTATGCATGAAATTAGTACCCAGTATGAATATGTCTGTTGAGTCTACTGAATTTGTGATAAAAGTGTCAAACTCGTTAGGCAATCATGTGATAGTGGATAAAGTGTATAGATGTTGTCCTTTGATGATTAGAGGTCATTGTTTTCCAACTAACCTCATGCTACTACCGTTTGATGAATTTGATCTAATTCTTGGCATGGATTGGTTGACTACTCATAATGTAATAGTCAATAGTGGTAGCAAGTTCATTGAAATGAAAAGTGAGAATGGGGATATTATTCGGGTTGAGTCAAGTGAACCGGATAAGTCACTAGTGCTGATCTCATCTTTGACTGTTCAGAAATATTTGAGAAAAGGGTATGAGTCCTTCCTAGCATTTGTGTTGAACACCAAAGAGTCTGAAGTGAAAATTGAGACAGTGCCTGTAGTATGTGAATATCCGGAGGTGTTTCCGGAAGAGTTGCCCAGATTGCCTCCAACTAGAGAAGTTGAGTTTTGTATCGAGTTAGCTCCTGGTACAACACCCATCTCGATCACTCCGTATAGGGTGGCGCCGATAGAATTAAAAGAGTTGAAGATACAGTTGCAAGAAGTAACCGATAAGGGTTTTGCAAGATCGAGCTATTCTTGCAACTGTATCTTCAACTCGGTCTTGCAAAACCCTTGTTAGTTAAACCGAAGGGCACAACAAGAAACACCGATACTTGTTGTGAAAAAGAAAGATGGGTCGATGAGGTTGTGCATAGACTATCGATAGCTCAACAAGGTGACCGTGAGAATAAGTATCCCTTGCCAAGGATCGATGATTTATTCGATCAGTTGAAAGGAGCTACCGTGTTTTCTAAGATATACTTAAGGTCAAGCTACTATCAGTTAAGGGTTAAGGAGCAAGATGTACCGAAAACCGCATTTAGGGCAAGGTATGGGCACTATGAGTTTCTTGTTATGCCCTTTGGTTTAACAAATGCTCCTGCGGTGTTTATGGACTTGACGAATCGCATTTTTCGGTCGTATTTGGATAAATTTGTAGTGGTCTTTATCGACGACATACTAATTTATTCACGTGATGAGAGTGACCACGTGGAGCATCTGAGAACTGTTTTACAAACCCTAAGAGATAAGCAATTATATGCCAAGTTCAGAAAGAGTGGATTTTGGATTAAAGAGGTTGGATTCCTAGGACAAATCATGTCGGGAGATGGGATGAAAGTTGACCCAAGCAATATCTCGGCCATTGTTGAGTGGAAACCACCAAGGAATTGGCAGAGGCACGAAGCTTTTTGGGTTTAACTGGGTACTACAGAAGATTCGTAAATGGACTCTCTATGATAGCTACTCCGATGATGAGGTTGTTGCAAAAGGATGTCAAGTTCGAATGGACAAAGAAGTATCAACAAAGCTTTGAGAAACTAAAGGCTTTATTGACCGAAGCCTTAGTTTTAGTGTAACCAGAATCGAGAAAAAAGTTTGTGGTATATAGTGATGCATCCTTGAATGGGTTAGGATGTGTGCTCATGCAAGACGGCAAGGTTATAGTCTATGCCTCGAGACAACTAAAGCCACACGAGAGAAATTACCCGACGCACGATTTAGAGTTGGCTGCCATTGTGTTCGCGCTGAAAATTTGGAAGCATCACTTGTATGGCAAGAAATATCGAGTATTCACTAACCATAAGACTCTAAAATATTTGATGAGTCAAAAGGAATTGAATTTACGGCAACGAAAATGGTTAGAGTTGATAAAAGACTACGAGTTGGTGATTGACTATCACCCCGGAAAGGCTAATATAGTAGCTGATGCATTGAGTAGGAAATCATTGTTTGCATTGAAAGCTATGAATGCTCAGTTGTCGATGACTGATGATGGTTCAGTTCTGCCAGAGTTTAGAGCTAGACCGATGTTTCTCCAAGAAATTTGTGATGCTCAGAATAACGATGGTGAATTGCAAGCCAAAAGAACTTAGTGAGAGTGGGGTGTTGAATCAGAATTTCAGATTAGTACCGACGGATGCTTGATGTACCAACATAGAGTTTGTCTTGGATAATGAACTCATTTAGAAGATTTTGCAAGAGGCACATAGTGGTTGTTTGTCTATTCACCCGGGTAGTGTGAAAATGTACAATAACTTGAAGAAAATGTACTGGTGGTTGGGGATGAAAAGAGACATTTCTGAGTTTGTCTCTATGTGTCTAGTTTGTCAACAAGTGAAAGTCAAACACCAAGTACCATCGCGTTAACTTCAGCCTGTGATGGTTTCCGAGTGAAAATGGGACCAAGTAGCCATGGATTTTGTGTCAGGGTTGCCTTTGACATCTCAAAAAAAGGATTTCATTTGGGTCATTATTGATAGGCTTACAAAGTTGGCACATTTTATACCGATAAGTACCGACTACTCCCTTGAGAAATTGGTCGAATTGTATGTTTCGAAGATTGTAAGACTTCACGGAGTGGCCATGTCAATTATTTCAGATAGAGATCCGACGTTTACCTCGCGATTTTAGAAAAAGTTGCAGGGGGCATTGGGAACGAAATTGAATTTTAGCACGGCTTTTCACTCGCAAACTGACGGTCAGTCAGAAAGAGTGATTCAGATCTTAGAAGACATGTTATGGTGTTGTGTTCTCGAGTTCCAAGGCAGTTGGGAAAAGTATTTACCGCTAGTCAAATTTGCCTGCAACAACAGTTATCAGTCAAATCTGAGAATGGCACCTTATGAGGCTTTGTATGTGCGTAAGTGATTGGACCGAGCTGAGAGAGAATCAGATACACGAGGTCGACTTAGTCAGAGAGATTGAAGAAAAGGTTAAAGTGATCCGAGATTGTATAAAGGCTGCATCGGATAGATAGAAATCCTACGCAGATTTGAAACGGAAAGAGATCTAGTTTCAAGTCGGGGATAAAGTGTTTTTGAAACTATCCCCGTGGAAGAAAGTTCTTAGATTCGGTAGAAAAGGCAAGCTGAGTCCACGGTTTATTGGACCTTATGAGGTGACCGAGAGAATTGGATCGGTAGCATACCGATTAGACTTGCCTCATGAGCTACAGAAAATTCATGATGTATTCCATGTATCGATGTTGCACCGCTACCGATCTGACCCTTCACACGTGATTGCACTAGAAGAAATTGAAATAAGCCCGGACATGACCTATTGTGAAGAACCGATTAAAATTTTGGATCGAGAGGTCAAGGAGTTAAGGAATAAAAGTGTGGCACTTGTAAAGGTTTTATGGCTTAGACATGGAGTCGAGGAAGCCACGAGGGAACCCGAAGAGACTGTGAGAGATCAATACCCAAACTTATTCACTGGTAAGATTTTCGGGGACAAAAATCCCTAAGGGGGAGAATTGTAATAGTCTGATTTTGGGCTTAGTCAGAATAGTGATTTCGAGACAACTAGTCTGAGGTTAGAGAAAGTATTATATTATTATTTTAGGGTTATAACATGTTTATATTATTACATGAAAATTTTGGTGAAATAATTTTAGCGTTTGTGAGCTTAATTACGAAAAAGTACTAAATCCATAAAGTGAAAAAGTCCTATTTTGATAGCTAAGGGCGTCAAATAGCTAGAGAACCCAAATTGGAGGTCTTTAAAGGGAAATTAGAACCTTTAGAATATCATGGTCGGCCATAGGAGACAAAGGTGGTCAAATTAAAAATTTGGTGGCTAAATTGACTAAAAAATAAATTAAATAGAAAAAGAATGATATCATCCCTTTCACCCCTTCTTCTTCACTGAAATTCTCAGTAAAATAAGGGTTCTTGGAGGTTTAAAATTTTTTCCAAGCTATCCTCTTGCAAGTAAGTCAATTTGAATGTTATTTTTGATAATTTTTGTACTTTTGGAACCCTTGTAGCATGAACAAGCTAATAAGGGGACCATTTTGCAAAATGTTTAATAGTCTAGGGTTTCTTCATGAAAGGATGTATGATGTTTCCTGAGTTTTTATGGAAGAAAATGAATCTTAGTGGTGTAGTGAACAACTTTTGTGAAGGAACTTCTCATGAAAACCTTAAAAGGGACCATTTTGTAAGGTTTGTAAAATGGTTAGTAATATGGTGAAAAATGGGAATTTTAGGTCATTATAAGAGTAAAAAGGATTCGGCTAGGCTTAAGGTTTGAAGAAATTCGATAAAAATTGATTTTCGGACCTAGGGGTAAAATGGTCATTTTGTAAAAGTCTAGGGGCAAAATGGTCATTTTTCCCAATTTTAAATTGTTGAGTATCTAGATTAATAAAATGATTAAATTCATAAAATTTTATCATTCTAGATCAAGAATTACAAAATCTGGGCCTAGACCGGGGAAAAGCAAAACAAGTGGACTAAGCCGAACTAGTCCTCATATTTTGAATACCTAGGTAAGTTGTATGTAAATAATACAACTACATTGTCAATATATGTGTTCGAATTGATATAGCGTAAATTGTTTGTTTATGGAAATAATTATGTGTGATGAAATTTTGAGATAGTAGAACTCCCGTTTGAACCTTAGGAAATAAATCGGATATTCATGCCATGACATTCGGGTCATTTGTGTGCTAGTGTAAGACATGTCTGGGACATGCATTGGCCATATTAGGAGAGCTAGTGTAAGACCATATCTGAGACATAGCATCAGCATTGAGACGAGAGCTAGTGTAAGACATGTTTGGGACGTGCATCGGCCTCGAGATGTAAGGCGATGTAAGACACGTTTGGGACATGCATCGGCTACATGATGTGTTTGTAACGCCCCGTACCCGAGACCATCGCCGGAGTCGAACACGAGGTGTTAACAGACTTAATTCATTACTTAAACAGCTCAAACAATTTAATTTTAAAATTTTCAGTCCAGCTAACAATCTGCGTCATAGTCGATTAAAAATTCATATCTAGAGTTATGAAACTTGAAATCCAATTCCGTAAATTTTCCCTGAAATAGACTCATATATCTAGTTACTAATTTTTTTCTATAATTTTTGGTCTAGCCAATTAGTACAGTTTATTAGTTAAATTCTCCCCTGTTTCAAGGTTTGACTGCTCTGACCTCTGTGTATTACGAATCAGATATCTCCCTGTACAGAGATTCAATGACTATGCTGTTTGTTTCTAATAAAACTAGACTCAATAAGGAATCTGTACATATAAATCATGACTTCTAATTATCTTTGAAAAATTTATGGTGAATTTCCGAAGTCAGAACAGGGGATCCAGAAATCGCTCTGGCCCTGTTTCACAAAAATTTAAACATCTCATAAAATATAACTCATATACCTGTTTTGTTCCATCCATATGAAAATAGACTCATAATTATTCAATTGCATATTTTATTCACCATCTAATTGTATCTCTACTATTTTTAATGATTTTTCAAACTCACGTCACTGCTGCTGTCTGAATCTATTTTATGGTAAATTTTACCTATTTCATGTTTTCCATGGATTAGCTAGTAATTTAGCATACATAACACCAAATATGATCATGATTAGCCATTCCAATGGCTAATCATTACCAAGCATTTTCATACCACTCAATAACAATATCATAAGACCATATATACAAAATGATTATAATGCTTTACATGCCATACTCAAAATATGCAAGCCATTATGCCAAGATGGTATACGGATATAGTGTGAGCATGCCTCCGACCGTTCCCGATTTCTGAGCTGGCTTGTCAACACTACAAGGAATGAAAAGGAGGGAGTAAGCATAAATGCTTAGTAAGTTCACATGCAAATAGCAAGTAACATAACCATATAAGCAAACATAAAACATCATTTGCATAATCACCACCAAGACATTCATATCACATTTTCATTTATCATCTTACCATATTGTTGTTATATCAAGTTTTCAACCCGAGGGTTAAGTGCATACCTGTTCAAAGTATTCATTTCACAACACTTACCAATACATCCCTTTTATCTTGAGTATTCCTCCATTTGAGTAGAACTTTACCCGTTGAACACATCGGAATATAATTCGGATACATGGAAAGTTTGCACATAAGTGCCACATATGTAGCCAAGCTACTATGTAACCCGCCCATAAGCAAACTCGGACTCAACTCAACGAGCTTGGGCATTCGCATCCATGAGTGAACTCGGACTCAACTCAACGAGCTCGGATGCCTAGTTACATCTCTCGAACTCGGACTCAACTCAACGAGTTCGGACATTTGCATCCATAAGTGAACTCAAACTCAACTCAACGAGTTCGGATGCCCAAATATCCTAGTGACATGTCACTTGTATCCTAATCTATTCCTAAGGTTCAAACGGGATTTTTTTCCTCGATCTCACATCTTTGCCGTCTTCCACGGAATATCGAAACCGATACTCGGTGATAGTTCATACTCATCCAGTAATTCACATAATTACATATTATTCAACAATAACCACAAAGCATAATATTTCATGATAATAATCAACATCATATCATATAAACAACATTAAATTGCTTAAAATGACAATTATGTTACTACATTTACACATGAACTTACCTCGTATGCGAAAATGGCTACTTTTACCATTTCGTCCACAACTTGGTATTTTCCCTATTTTAGCCCGAATTTTAGTTTTCCTTGCTCTATCATTTAAAATATAGTCTAATTAGGACTCACATTATGCAAATTGACCCAAAATCATATTTTGGAAAAATTACAATTTTGCCCCTAAACTTTTGCATATTTACACTTTTGCCTCAAAGCTCGTAAATTAAACTTCAGCCTATTTTCTTATGTTTTATGACATGCTGATCATTTTTCCCTTCTATGACAACATCAAATTCTCACTCTAACATGTACTGATGACTATTAGGTATTTTTACCGATTAAGCCTTTTTGCTCGTTTTCACTTAAAACCGAGTAGCACGAGTTGTCTAACATAATTTAAAACCTCATATTCTATCATAAAACACCAAAATAAACAAATTTCACCTATGGGTATTTTTCCAAATATAAACCCTAGGTTAAATTATTGCTAGCATAAGCTAAATCGAGCTACCGGGACTCCAAAAACGTAAAAATCATTAAAAACGAGGCTAGAACGGACTTACAATCGAGCTTGGAAGCTTGAAAAACCCTATCCATGGTTTCTCCTTTCTATATTCGGCCATGGGGTTGAAGATGAGCAAAATTGGCTTTTAATTTTGTATTTTAATTCATTTTACCCCTAAATGACCAAAATGCCCTTACTACTAAACTTTCCAAAAATTCCATCCATGTCCAATTTTTGTCCATAGACTTAGAAATTGGTAAAATTTCTATTTAAGACCTCCTAATTAATATTTCAAAACAATTTCATACTAGAAACTTCTAGAATGCAAGTTTTGCAAATTATTCGATTTAGTCCCTAATTTCAATTTAAGCACTTTATGCATAAAATTTCTTCACGAAATTTTCATACAATCATGCAATCATATCATAGACCTTAAAATAATCATAAAATAATTATTTTTATCTCAGATTTTGTGGTCACAAAACCACTATTCCGACTAGGCCCAAAATCAGGATATTATAGTGTCAATATAAGACCATGTCTGGGACATGGCATCGGCACAGATACGTGAGAGTTAGTGTAAGACCATGTCTGGGACATGGCGTCAACTTAGCATGAGAGCCAGTGTAAGACCATGTCTGGGATATGGCATCGGCATTATACCCCATGTATGAGGCTTACTGACTATCCGATAGTATTCTAATGGATCAACAATGAAAGTTATAGTTTAAGTTAAATGAGAAAAGTATAACCATATTATGAGTGATACAAGTACCTAAATGATATGCATGAGATGTGAGCTTAGTATATGCTATGTGAATTGTGTTGGATAGTGGCGAGTAAGTTTTGCTATTGCCTATTTTAGTGTTATGAGCATGATAATGAATGGTAAAGTTGTTGTTATATTTATTTTCTTACAACTTACTAAGCTTTATGCTTACCCTATTTCCTTTCCATTTTCTTATAGTGCCGTTAGAGTAGCTCGAGGATCTTTACCTACATCAGAGAAGCCAGTTACACTATCATCTGAAGCATTTGGTATAGTTAGATCTTTTATTTTGATTATGACATGTATAGGACCCTAACTTTTGAGTTTTGTGTCATGTTGAAAGTTGTTTTATGAATGCAAGAAGTTTTTTCATGAATGAGTAATTTATTGGTTGCTTAAGTACAAATGAAATGTGTGAAAGCCTTAGCTATGGTTGTTTGGTTGAGAAATCATACTAAGTTAGACTTTGATATGTTGGTTGTCAATAAATCATGTCTCAGGGTGGAAAAAGGCTTGGTAGATAGTCTTATATTGTCCATACAGGTAGACACACAAGCGTGTGTCTAGGCTGTATGTGACACACGGTCAGCCCCATGGGCATGTTATCCGGCCGTGTGTCCTCTGCACATAAAAATTTCAAGTCAGTATGCATGGTATTAAACACATGGGCAAAGGCACAGCCGTGTGAAGGGCACGACCTAGCACACGGGCGTGTGCCTTGGCCTTATGACTCTTAAGGATTGCTGACGTCAGAAACAAAATGTCAAGGTTTTTAGACACGGGCTAGGACACAGGTGTGTCATGGCCGTGTGAGGGACACAGGCCATAGATACAGAAATGTGTCAGGCCGTGTGAAAACCCCTGTAGATTCTGTGACACCCCTAATTTGACCCTAGTTGGAAAGCGGTTTCGGGACCGCTAAACCGAGTCACCAAATTATTTGAATATGATATTTATTGTCTAAAATAAATGTGTGAAAATTTTAAGCTTCGATTTAGTAAATTTCATGTGAATTTAGTCAATAGGACTTATGTGTGACATTTTTGAAATGTGATAGATCAAAACATAAGGACCTATTAGTGCATGTTGAAAAAGGGGGGACTTGCATGTCAAATTTTCCCCCCATCTAGTAGTGGCCGGCCATGACATTAGGATGGAGGAAGGGTGATGGGCAAAACATGTCATAGACATGTTGTGTTGGTGCATCATGGGAGGAAACAATAAAATAAAATAAGGAGTATGGGTAATAAAATAATAATGGAAAGGTAAATGATGATGAAAAAATTTGTCTCATCCATGTTCCCCCCCCCTTTGCCGTGAATTGAAGAAAGAAAACAAAAAAAAAGTGTTCATTCTTGAACATCTTTGGCCGAATAGAGGAAAGAAAGGAAGGGGAAGAGCTTGAGAAAATCGGCTATGGTGGTTTGCTAGACTAAGGTATGTTTGATGTTGTCCTTGAGATTCATGCATGTTTTTAGTTGTTAGTTTGAGTTCTACCTAGCCCATGGTTTAAATCTTTGCTATGAGATGGAGATGATATTCGGCCATGGGTGTTGTCTTCTTGGTTGATGTTTGATGTTGTGGTGATGAGGCATGAAGATGAGTTATGTTTCGGCTAAGGTGGATTTGTGTTGATGTCATTTGCATGCTAAGTGTAAAGCTTTGTAATGATACATGTGATGGTGATTGATGACTCTTGGATTTTCTTTTTGGCATTTTTGAGTTAGACATTAAGTTCTTTGTGTAACCCATGACCAAAATTGAATGGTATGGTGTCTTGATGCATTCGGCCATGGTAGAAAGTAGATGTAAAATGGTAGTAAGGTGAAGTGCAAAATGTTAGTATTTGATTACTAGTGTATATATGCGTATTAGCCGAGTTTTGAACTTGAAACAAAATGATATATAAGCAATACAAGTAACTATACTTGTAGGAAGTATTAAGCATATAATCGGCCTCAACATAGATATGCATATTCGGCCATAGGAAGAAGATTGGTGTTGCATGTATTCGGCTAGAGGCAAGCATATTGATGCTTTTATCTTGGCTTAGACAATCGGCTAAAAGAGAGTGTGGGCTAATATGTTGAATTGATTAATGATTTCATATGTATGTGACTTTAATGTCTAATGTATATATATATGGGCTAAGTACCTTGAGTTCCTCTTTTGATGCTCAAATGATTAAATCAATTTATTTGTTAAATTAAGCTCAAGAGCTTAGAGGACCAAAGTTGGATAAGGGAAGGGAAAAAGTGATCGAATAGCCGCCGAAATTGTTCGACCACATCCGAGGTAAGTTTTAAGTGTTTAAACGTTGAGTAAATTCAATTATAATAGGACATGATGAGTTGATTTAATAAGATATGATGTGGCCATGATATGTTCTAAGCTCAAATGGTAAGTTCTTGAGTGTTTGAGCTTGGGAATTTAAGGGTAATTTGAAATAGTCTGCTTCGGACAGCAGCAGTAACGTGACTTTAGAAAATCACCATAAATTTATGGACTTGAATTAGAGGCTGAATGAGACATGAAATTAAAGCTTAATGAGTCTAGTTTCTTATAAAAGAAACCGTGTAAGCAAAGAAATTTCTGATAATGAGATATTTAAAGTTGTGTGAGACGGTGTCGGAATGACTCCGAAATCCCCTGTTCTGTTTTTAGAAAATCATTATAAATTGTACAAAAATGGTTATAAGATAAAATTTATATGCTTAGACTCCTTAATGAGTCTGGTTTCAAATGAAATCAAATACAACACATTTTGAATTCTGTAAAATGATAAATTTGATTCGTAGTGAAGAGTGGTCAGATTAGTCAAACAGTGAAACAGGGGAAACTTTAAGAAAAATCTGGTATTGATTGACCAAACCTAAAATTCTAGAAATTTTATGGATGGAAGATATACGAGTCTATATTCAGGAAAAATTAACGAAAAGTGATTTGGAGTTTTGTAGCTCCAGTTATAAATAATTTAGTTACTATTTCTCAGGAAAAACAGCTTGTGCTGAATTTGAGATTATGTTGTGAACCTTGATAAACTTGTTTTAGTTGCTCATAAGCTATTGATTAAACCCATACTTGAATTCTAAATCGTGATATTGTAAGTTTATGAGTATTCGAATATGAAACGATAGTATGGCGTAATGGCCGATGTGATGAATGTGAAAGTGTATATATGTGATAAGGCCTAATGGCCGATGTGATGAATGTGAAAGTGTATATATATGTGATAAGGCCTAATGGCCGATGTGATGAATGTGAAAGTGTATATATGTGATAAGGCCTAATGGCCGATGTGATGAATGTGAAAGTGTATATATGTGATAAGGCCTAATGGCCGATGTGATGAATGTGAAAGTGTATATATATGTGATAAGGCCTAATGGCCGATGTGATGAATATGAAAGTGTATATATGTGATAAGGCCTAATGGCCGATGTGATGAATGTGAAAGTATATATATATGTGATAAGGCCTAATGGCCGATGTGATGAATATGAAAGTGTATATATGTGATAAGGCCTAATGGCCGATGTGATGAATGTGAAAGTGTATATATGTGATAAGGCCTAATGGCTGATGTGATGAATGTGAAAGTGTATATATGTGACAAGGCCGAGTGGCCAACGTGATGGATGTGAAAGTGTATAAATGTGATAAGTCCCGAAGGGCATTTGTGTCAGTACTATATCCGGGTTAAAACCCCGCAGGCTTTATGCGAGAATATTATCACTGATTAATGTCCGTAAGCTTCGTGCTCGTACTATATCCGAGCTCTAAAGACCCGATGACAACGTGTGGGGATTTTGTCCGGGTAAGACCCGATAACTTCGTGTGGAGATTATGTCCGGGTAAGACTTCGTAATAAGAATTGCTTATAAATATATTCAATGCGAAAGGTTAAACAGGTATGTACTCCAAGTTTATATGTGAGCTTAATTTGCACTAAATCATAAGGTAGTTATGTGATGCATACGAGAGCAATCTATGAGACTATTCCTATGATTATGTGACATCGGATCAGTGTGAGAGGTTATGTGAAATCATATGATTTATCTATGTCACATGAGCTCACTTTTATGTGAAAGTTTATCTGCCTATTGTATATGATGAGATGTGCATATTCGGTAAAGGGATGGTATGCCCGAAGGAAGAGTGAAATAAAAATACGAACAACTATGTTATAATTTGATTGTTATCTGTTGACACTGCTTAAAACTTACTAAGCATTGTAATGCTTACTCCGTTTACTCTGTTTCCTCTATTTTATAGATCTCATTGCGAAGCTACAGGCTCGGGGATCGTCAGCAACTAGTCACACTATCACTATCCACTGTTTGGTACTGCTATGTTTTGGATTATCTTATGGCATGTATAGAATAGACTAGTGGCGGAAGAATATTTTGGTTAATGTATATAAGCCATGGGAAAATGGCATCTTTTGAATGTTTACTTAAAGAAGTTTGAATTTTATCCCTGGCCGTGCTTAGTACTTATCTAAATGAATGACCTTTATTTCAAGAAAAAGTTCAAAATTTTACGGTTCTGACATGAGTTACAAGCCCGGTAATGCCCCTTACCTATTCCGGCGACGGTCACGGGATAGGGGTGTTACAGATTCGAATTCAAAATTTAATTCACACGGGTGTGTCCCTAGATGCTTATGCCGTGTGTGTCACACGGGCCATCAGCACGACCATGTTACGAGGACCGCACAGGCATATTGCCCTTCCACACGGGCATGTGCCCTGTTTCAAGAGTCATTTTTTTTATTAAATCGGTTTAAGGACCTGAGTTGGTTCTGAATGGTTTTCAATGAAAGTTTGAGGCCTCTTAAGTCCACATTAAGGAGTTTAAACAGAGTTCGGGAAAGTTTTAAATTTGATCAAGTCTTAGTGATTCGAAAATGTTTGATTGCGGATGTTTAAGTTGAGTAACGCCTTGTATTTTGTCCCGGCGTAGGGCATGGGTGTGGGGTTTTACAATTATCAATCTATTTCATTACATTTTCAAGTTTCCAATTTCATTTATAATGTTTCACCTTATGGAACCCTAGTAAAACACACTTGGTTAGATGGGTGAACTAAGTTGCTCATCCGAGCTGAATTTCCTTTAGGTTACTTATTCTGGCTAAACCTATATCATATATTGCTCAGGAATCTGTGAAAAATGCTAGATCTCATTATATTACCCGATGATTTACAACAAATGCTAGATCTTATTATATTACTCGAGGATCTGCAGCAAATGTTACATTTCGTTATATTACCTAAGGATCTACAACAAATGCTAGATCTTGTTATAAACTGTAATAATCATTGTACAAGCGCGCATATGATCCTATTCGTATGCCAATTGTATCCTAACCTTTTACTAAGTTTGCATAGGCATCAATTTTACATATTTTCATTTCCATATCTATGATCAAATAGTTTCATATTCACTTTTTTATAATCTGTAATAATTCATATGTACATATCATATCCTATAATCAATCTTAATTACATATCATAACCTGTAACCATTTTCATTTACCTATTGTACTCTATGTTTGGTTACATTTGCATACTTGTACCCTGTACACAATTCTATCGTATAACAACCATTTCATTTCAATTCAATCCAATTCACACACACACGTGCCCGTATATATATGTATGTATATATAATTGCACTTAAATTTCAAAAACACAATTCAATTCATCATCAACACACAATATCTGACATCATATAACATATTTCAATTCATTTTTCCATGTCACATATCATATTCTAATTAAAACAAACTACTTTCTATTTTATTGAATTCAGTCCCCTATCTCGATATTCAACATCAATCACAACGAATCAATTCATACAATCTTGATATACTCATCTCAACATTCAAACATGCATTATATCAAGAATAAGCAATCAATATAATGGTCTCAAATCATAAAAGAACAAATCGATATCTTACGTCACTCGTCGACAAGTCTCGCTTTTTCTTTTCCTCTCGATGATCTAGAGGAGTCATTCGCTACGATCGATAATTAAATAAATAAGAAAATATCAGATTTCATACAATCCAAATCAAAATACAAAGCCACGCATATTTTTTATTTTATTCAATTTAGTCCTTAAACTCAAGAAAAGCATATCTCTCAATTCCTATCTTCGAATTAAAATATGATTTCACATATTCTCATTAGGGACCTTATAATTTTCTACTTCTAACATAATGTCATGAAATTTTTTACATTTATTCAATTTGGTCACTAATGTAACAAAGTTAACAAATAAGCTAAATTAACTTTACAATCTAATCCTTTTCATAATCTATGCTTAAAATCTACCAATTTCAAGTCTAATTCATCAATTAATCAACAATTAAAATTTTCTAAAACTTTAACAGTTTACCAAATTGGTAAATTGGCTAGCTAAATAAAGCTTATATGATCATAAATCTATAAAAATTACAAGAAAAGGACTTTATTTCATTACCTAATTGTTAGCCGAAAGTTTAAGCTCAGACTTGGATATTTTCTTCTTCAAAAAGATGGTGAAGTGAGGAAGAAGAAGAAGATGATTGTCATCATATATATATATATAAAGCTTAATTAAGTTTAAATCACTTTAATTTTAATGTTAATTAATCTAAGTAGATGCTCACATTATCATCCACCAACTATATAAAACCAATGGTTTAATAATCATTTTAGACATTTGTTTAATTGTAATATAAGTCCTCAAGTCTTTTGCCAATTATAAATCTATAGTAATTAAACTTTTATAATTTAGTCCTTAAGCCTTAACTAACAACTTTTTTAGTTAAATTATTTTTAACCGAATTTCAATTTATTTTTATAATAAATCCGTAAATATTTTTATTTTATATTTACGGGCACAATTTACAAAAATGGAGTTCCGAAACTATATTTTTTGACATCATTGAATTTTTAGTCATTACGATGACTATCCATTACTTCCTTCACTTTCTCTTCATGTTTAACAGTATTTTTGGCTACCTGTTATTCCATGCAGTTATTACTTCCTTTAATTATATCAACTAGCCATTACTTTGATGGCTATAAAAACCATGATACATTTTTTTTTTCAAAACACATACAATATCTAGCCTTACGTGAATATTTTATTCTTTATTATTTTTGCTCCTCTTCATTGTTGAAATAGAAGAGCTTATGGAATCCTTTAAGATATGTTATGGTTAAATTATCCTCAAGGATGGTGATGTACTTGCCTTACGAATTATTACTCGAAATTCTGATTTATGTTTTTTTTTAATCCATTTTTACAACAAAAGTTTATTATGATGTCAAAGACTTAAAAACACATGTTATTTACCACATCATTAATGATTAATTAATAATATTTTGCATTGTGTACTAAAAATATTTTATTTAATTAAAAATTATGGATAACTATGCAACTTATGCAAATTACAAATTTAACCTAAAAATTATTGTGAACTAGAATTTGTGTTACGAGTGAAAAATAATAATTTTATAAATAATATTTATTAAAAAATCACATTTTTAAAAAAATTAATTAAAATCTAAAATAAAAATATTTTTAAAATGAATCCTTTTTTTGTCATAGCTATTTAGTAATTTAGATAAAAAAAATTAATGATTTAGTGTGTAACGCCCTCAAAATCTTAAGTTCTGATTTGTTAAATTTAGTCATAACTAAGTACCTACTTTAGTGGTTAAGTGTTCCAAGTTGGCGTTCGAGGCTGGGTGTTTGAACCCCTTCGTTAGTGGGGGATATATTTTATCCTTTATTAATTTGTGGATGAGTTTGCTTTTTAATTAAACTCTTAAAAAGAAAAAAATCTATTAAAGGTTGGATAGAATATTGTTTAATTTGCAAGCGATAATTGTTTTAAAAATTCAATTGTATTATTTTTTTAGTTTAAATTATCTTTCTTTTCTTTTTTGCATACCCTAAAAATTTTCTTCTTTCTCGCTACGTTCCTTCTTTCTTTTTGTTTTTCTTGTTCTTTCACCCTTTGTTTCTATTTTCTTCCTTTTCAAACAAAATTCAATATTTATTTTGGATTCTTCTTGTTCCCTTTCTGTCCATTCAGTTCTTCTTGGAGATCTTTTTCGTTCAATTCCGTTTTGTTGTTTGATTTGGTAAGTATTTGGGGTGGGTGAAGTCTTGTTTTGAAATTGATGAGTAGGTTGGGGTCTTTGCATTTTTCATTATAAGTGAAGGGATTTTTTACTCTTTTTTTCATTATTAATGATCAATAAGGGGATATTTGCAAGACAATGAGTGTTCCTCCAACTGTGTAATTGCTGTGGGTGGTTGATCTTGAGGATAAGTGATTTTGCCAATTTAGTATAGTTGCGATTGTTGAAATATTTGATATATTAGGAATATCGAGGACTTTAGTTTCATAATCAGAGTGTTTTTAAGGATTAATTCATTAAGTTTTGATGTTTATAGGTACTGGGATTCTCATCCTTTGAATTATGTCGAAATTAGACCAGGTGTGTATTGAAAATACGAAAAAAATATTAATTGGCGAAAGCCAAAAAAGCTCGCTGTCGATGCTACACAACCATGTGTCATGCCGTGTGGTAGGCCATGTGTCAATAGACCATGAGCTGGACCGTGCGTGACACATGGTTTAGGCTATTTGTGCTGTGTGTACCACAAGGGCGTGTGTGAAGTCGTGTGGGTCCAAAAATCTGAATTTTTTTCCTAGGGTTGTATATGTTGTTCTGATTGACCGTGGGCTTTTTGTATGGTTGGTATGTGATTAAATGTGATGTAAAATACAAAATTTGGCCAACTGTTTGTATGAATTCTGATATTTGTTCGAATAACTGAAATGTCACATGTTGATTAAACTCTGTATCTATTATGCTATGTGTTTGTACTGTAAGCATGTATGATATATGCTATATTCTATATTTGCATCTGGGAAAGGGTATATTAACATGTGGAAGAAGTGTTTCTGTAAAATGGCGACAGTTCAACTAATGATTTAGCAGCTTTGCTGCAACTATGCTGTAAAGTGTCCTATTGACACTAAGTGGTGTGAAGGGATGGATGGGTGTTTTATACCCATTTGGTGTGTTGGAATGGTTGAAAATGGTGTGTAGAGATTGGGGGTAGTATTATATGTTGTATCTATTCTGTTCTGTTATAAACCTATTCCTGATAAATCTGTCTGTCTCATATGCATTAACTGTTTCAAGTAATTCGTTATACACTGAGTTTTGAAAATTCAATGACTGATTTTCTCAAATAATCCTCAGACTTAGGTAGGTCGGTGTGCCAAGACCTCAAACATAACACCAGTTCATTTAATTTTCTTATTTCCATTATTATCCTATTTTGGTTAAGGCTTATTTTTGTAATTTTGGACTCTTGGGACTGTTTTGGTTTTCGAATTCATTTCTGATATGTATGACAGTTGTTTAAACACATTTTTTGAAAATATCGATTTTCCATAAATCGATCGATTTTGAAACAACAAATCGGGTTTTCCAAAAGAACGACAACATAAGTGATTCCGCTGTAAAGTAATTGTTTTTTAAAAAATGTAATTGAACATGGTTTCAATTAACAATCTAATTAAAAATAATTTCTAATAAATTGGAGTTTTTTTTAGAAACAGAAAATACATTGTTTTTCAATGTTTCTAGAAAGCTAAATTTTCAACCATTTTACATAATCACTCTAGGTTTGACCATAACGTCTAGGCCGAGTTTAGGGTATTACATTTAGTGGTATCAGAGCTAGGTTCTAGAATTTGGGCTGCGAAATTTAGGGTTCACAATTTTTGTGAAAATTATTTTCTGAGTAAAGTATATTTTTGCATTAATTTGAAAAACAAATTTGTGAAATACCAAGTCTCCGGCGTCAATCCTGTAAGTACTTTTAACTTAGTTAAACTCTTAGTTTAGAAAACTCTAAAACCATTGGAACTACTCTGAAATAGTTAGACTAAAACGAAACACTATAAATTCTTTTGATAATATTTTTTAGCACAAATTGTCTGTTAATGAAACATCAGAATTGATATATAAAACTTTGTAATGTAGATAAACAAACTATGAGTGCACGTGGAACTCGTGGTTGTGGAACTCATAGATATGGCGGGCGTTGTAGAGGGGCTCGAGCTGAATCGTCCTCGATGGGCATACTGCCCAATTTGGATATGAGTGAGACACTAGCTACATGTACTGCTGAGACCGAGTCTCAAAGGCACTCGACTGGGGAAGACGCATTGTCCCAAGCCATGCTGAGGAATTTGGAGAGGGTTGTTGGGCCTCATTCTGGTTCTGGAAGCCATGGGTCGGCAACTGAACGACTCTGATCCAATCGTGCTGAATTATTTCAGGGAATTATAGGAGTCTCCCCATCTGTGACTAAATATTGGTTGGAGGCCACTTAGAGATTGATGAATAATATTGACTGCGCCCTCGAGTAGAAATTGAAGGATGCAGTATCTTTGTTTCGCGATAAGGCATATCAGTGGTAGTTGACGGTTGAGAATGGTACTCAACTGGATCATATTACTTCGGATTATTTCAAAATCACCTTTTAAAGTAAATATGTGGGACCAAGTTATGTGGATGCTTGTAGATGCGAGTTTATGAGCCTTACCTAGGGAGATAGGAATGTGGTTGAGTATGAGGCTAAACTTTTGAGACTAAGTCATTATGCTTATGGGATGCTGTCAACTAAATATTAAAAGTGCATCCTCTTTGAGGAATGATTGAGGGATAATCTGAGGGTTTTGATAGCTCCACAGAGGGAGTGGGTTTTTGCCACCTTGGTGAATAAGGCGAGAATAGCTGAAAAGGTTAAGCATATTGAGCGAGAAAATAGGGAGCGTGTGAGGGGTAAGAATAAGAGGGATTTGAAGCCCTCTAGCTCTGCTCAATGACCTAAGAAACAAGCTCTGCTCAACGACCTAAGAAACAGGTTAGATCCGTGGCTCAGCCGTATAGGGATTGTGGTAGACGTCATCTGGACGAATGTTGGAGGAGGTTAAGAACGTGTCTACGATTTGGGTTGATGGAACACTACATCAAGGATTGTCCATAACATTCTAATTAGATGCAAGCTCCAACTCAGGGATTTGTTCAAGAATAATAAATGTGTTTTTTTTTGTGACAATAAAACATTACCTAACTAACTACATAGAAACATTCTGAAAAGAAAGAACACCTTTAGACTTTTCCATTATAAGAAAAGTTTGGACCATCATTGGAGGGAAATAAAAAACCTATAAATCTTCTTTTTCAACCAAAGCTTGTTTAGCTAAATAATCCATAACTTGATTCTGTTCTCTTAGGATGTAATGAAAAAATCACTAGTTTTCTTGTGACAAATACTTTGAATTTGTCTAATCAAGGTTGAGTTTGATTCGGTGGAAACACTTCCTAGAATGGCTTTAACAACCTCAAAACTGTCAAATTGAATGATTACTTTATCATGACCTCTACATTGGATAAGTTTGAAGCCCTCCAAAATGGCTCAAAGTTCGGCATCAAAAGTCAAACACTTTTCTAAATATCGATTGTAGCCAAAGATCCAATCAGTTCTCATCACGTACAATTCCCCCAACAACTGCATTTTTTGAGTCCAATTGCACTACCGCGTCAGTATTGAGAGAACCAAATTCATAACTGTCTGATCTTCAAAAGAAGGCTCGTAACAACCAATCTGCCCATCTCTAGAGGCTAAAAAGAAATGTTTTGCCCAACTGTATGAAACTTGGACTATCTCTCTCGAACTCCAAGATCTTCCCTAAAAAATGACTCAATTCTGGTTTTTGCATATGCCCCAAGTAAATATCCTAAAAAGGCACGCTTAGTTGGCTTCTCCTACATGAATCGTATTATTATCTTGTACATTAGAAAGAATCCAATCTTGTATACTATTAGAGAAAAAATTCGTTAGGCAATAACTTGGGATGACCTGGTTCAAACGTCCTTAACTGTTGTACAATCCCTAAGAATATGCAAAATGTCTTTTGAGTGATATCCAAAAATGTGACAGGAGGGATCAACCGTTAAGCCCCTTCTGATCTTTTCCACATTACTGAGAAGTCTTTCTTGTAAGGTTGTATAGATAAAGAAATGAACCTTTTGAGGACCTTGAATCTTCCACACACTTTTCCATTTCTCATCTCTTGAGTTCCAATCACCTTCCTTCAAAACCTTATAGGTGGTTTTAACTGAGAAAGCTCCTGACGAAGTATAGCACCAAGAGATTTTATTAGGCACCTATGAAGGACGTGGAGGAGGAATGCCCTTAATATGCTGAATCACATCATCTGATAACCAAACCTGGAATAAATCAAGATTCCATGAACCTTCCTCAATGATCATCTCATTAAGAAAACAATATGAATCAAGATTAACATTAGCAGGGATATGTCTAAGCAGAGGTCATACACTTGGAATCCAATTATCTCTCTAGCAGGGAATTTTATTGCCATTTCATATAGACCAGAGTAAATTTTCTTGTAGTAACAGCCAAATTTTTTAAAGAGATCTCTAAAGGAAATAACTCCTATCAAGGGCTATACAATCTGGTAAATCATCCTTCATCTAGTACTTCGACCGAATCACAGAACCCATAATGCCTCCTTGTTAGACACAATATTAAAACCCAGTTTCAACAAAAATGAGATGTTTTAATCACGAAGTTTCCTCAATCCAAACCACCATACCATTTTGGTTGATAGATAAAGTCCCACCCCACAAGAGACATCTTCTTTTTGCTATCTGAAGATGCCCAAATAAACTGTTTCACCAAACTTTCAATCTCGTCACTGATTTTCTTAGGTATCATCATGGATTGCATGAAATGGCTAGGAATGGATAAAAGAACCGGTTGTGCTAAGGTGACATGACCAGCGATAGAGAGCTTCCTGGCATCCCAACTCTGTAACTTTCCACACATGTTTTCAACCATGAAGTACATAGTACTATTTGTCACCTTCTAATGGTAACGGGAGACTCTAAGGTAATGCCCAAGGTTTTGAACTTTTTGAAGACCAAACAAAATACTAATCATAACAGCCATAGAATTTTCCACCTCTTTAGAAAAAAGGATGTTGGTCTTTTTAGCATTAATTTTATGCCTAAAGGACTCACAGAACTTTTCTAAAATTTCTTTTAAAAGCCTGCCATGCTTTAAATATGTTTTGTTGAAAATTATTAAACCATTAGCAAAGATCAAATGTGAGATAGCTAGCCCGGAACGAGATAGGCATATGGGACTCCACTTTCCAATAGAAATAGCCAATTGAATCAAATGATCATGCCATTTCATGCATAACACAAAAAGGTAGGGAGAAAGCGGACAACCTTGTCGGATTGTAACATCCTATGGTCGCCAAGCCTGAATATCAGGATTCTCCACCACCGTCTCATGTCATACTCATAGTAAATTGTCACATTATTAAGAAATCATCATCTTTATTAGCGATCTTATAAATTTTTTAGTCAAACATATATCAACCATTATTAAAATATGCCAAACATACTTTAAATAAACTTATATTAATAATTAAACTTGCAGTAAGACTACCTAGCAAAATTTCCAAGACAATTCGCGTAGGTATTGATACTATAAGAAATGTATTGATAATTCTCTCAAGTCATATCGATACTATACCAAAACTGCTTATTGTTTCTCACTTAAAAACCCAAATCTTGAAAATTATTGGTACCTCTACAAAAGTATCGATATTTGTACACCCGAGTATCGATACTCATGATAGGGTATCGATACCAAAATACAATTCTAACTTCCTACATATTTCAAATCATAAAGGTATCGATACGTCTGCTTCAGACAAAAAAAATACAACATACATAAGCATATAAGTCATTCCAAAATGTACCAAATCATCATGCTATCATATCATCATCAAATAAATGTCAAAACGATCGTAGAAATAGTCTCAAATATCAAAAGTAAGTCCAAGCAATAATCAACATAATACATAATGAATCTCATAAACTTAGGAACAAATAATCTATGGAAGAATCCAAAACATCATGGTAAATACCAATAAAGTTCTACCACATTACCTTATTCACAAAACATAAACAAATAACAATAACACCTATGAAATCACGGAAATGGATTTGCTTGGATCACCCTCGGAACCACACCACTCGCACTAGCACTTAACTACCATGCAAACAATTCATCAAGCATCAATGAAACAACCATATAGCACAACCTTAATAGATCCAACTCTATTGTCATATTATACTTACTCGTGTATTTTTTACTAGTTCGTTTACATGGTAATGATATTAACTTTTAAGCGTATATCACATTACACATATAATCATATAACATTTAAGCATATATCACAATACTCATATAATCACATAACATTTAAGTATATATCACACTACTCATATAATCACATAACATTCAAGCATATATCACAATACTCAAAAACATGTTTATAGATAAATTGCATAATGGTCACATATCATATAAACACATTACACAATATATACATATCCATAATTTAAGATAACTTGGCACTTGAGCTATGAAACATAAAAGTGAACTCTATCATCACTTCTCGGATACTCAGATCTCCAACACACCACATAGACTCATAGAGTCAAACATGTCTCAAAAGTGAAGTACAAAGCTAACACTCTCTTTATTTCCCCTCACATATCCCGTTGAATGGAGCTTGGCTTACATTCTTTTATCCTTCCAACATGTCCCAAGGCCTCAACCCCAAATCACTATACATAGGTGAGTAATCACAATCCTATGGCATGCCAACTATATCCAATAGTCTTAAAGATCACAAGGCCAAAATATCCATTATTAATACACATATATCAGTTACCGTTCACTGTAAATATCACATTATAACACAACATTATCACTGTCATCTAGCATGTATAACATGCTTACATTTACACTTTCTCAACGGTTATCATAACCACATCTCACATGTTATAGCATCTAATCTCAATTCACATATTTACAAACACATAAGCATATTGTTCACAAGATAACATAGGTATGAAAAAGCCTACACTCAAAATTAAGAGTAGGGGTTTAGGCTACTATTAAATTCCCAAATAACACATTGAATCATGTCCACAAGCAATTATTCCAAACACTCATCAATTACACTTTCACCAAAAAGCTGAAAGCTCAAACTAGCTTTTCCTTGCCTTTTTCTCTATTTGTAGAAGGTCCTATCAAATTCAGAACTTCAACACAACAATTCACACAATAATGCATTCAATAATCAGCTAAGAACTCACCACAAGTAATCAAAAACATAAGCCTAAGTTATGTTCCCATGTAATTGAAACTTATAACATAGCAAACTTTAAATTTGAATATATCAGTCTATACTCAATATTTTCACCTAAAACTAATTATGTTCATCTTATAATTCACCTACGACTAATTCCTAACCTTTAAACTACAATAAAATTCTCAATTCATGGTATTGACTTTTTCGACATGTTTTATGGTTATTTTTCAAAAATTTATTAAAACTCAAGAAGTTTTTAATGAAACTTCAAAGTAAGTTTAGAAACCTTCTAATTACATCAAAAATAATTGAAAAATACTTTGAAATCATGTTTTTACTCAAAATATCGAAATCCACCATTAATGTCTCAAATTTTGGCCTCTATTCAAAACATGTGATTTGATGGCTAAAAGCTTAGTTTTAAAGCCTAAATAACATTCAAAACTATTTTGGAGTTGAATCGTTACCTTAGATGATAAAAAATTCAGCGTTTGAACGAAAACCCGAAAGCTTGACAATGGAGAAAACTATGGTGTTTTCAGGTGTTTTTCTTGAATTTTATGGAGATATTTGGCTTGGGTAATGATAGAAATCAAAAGAATTAAGGTTGAAGAACAAAAAGTGGAAGAGAGGAGATTTGGGAGCAGGGGACAGCTAAAGCATGAAGATGGAGAAGACTAACGTAAAATTTATAGGTGGGAAATGATATTACGGTGATTTTTAAAAGTTAGTTTAATTGCCTATTAAAAACTCACAATTTTGACTTTTACAAATCAATCCAATTTTCAAAATTAAAGGTTTTTAAAACCCTTTTTCAAAAATTGACTTTATTTTCTAAAAACCATAGTCGAAAACATCTACGGTGTACCATGTCATAAAATTTCAAACACTCTAAAGCTAAAATCCCTAAAATACCTCTAAAACTTCTAGGCCCTATTTTGGGGTGTTACACGGATACCTCTAATAGGCCTGAACTTAGACAAAGGAACTCCATTCTACAAAACATATATGGTAGAATTAGAAATAGATGACATTATAACATTTTTTAGAAAGTTTGGAATAATGCTACTTAGAGGGAAGCGTTAATGAAGTCTCATCTCACTCTGTCATAAGCTTTCTCCAAATCAATTTTGATCATCATCCACTTCCTTTTTTTTTACTTCACATAGAATGGATTACCTCTTGTACAATGATAATATTGTCTGTGATGTTTCTACTTGTAATAAAACCGGCCTGTTCTTATGCAATAATTTTGGGAAATATGTGCTTAAAATGGTTAGCAATTACCTTCATTACGAGCTTGAGAACAAAGCAGAAACTTATTGGATGAAACTGGCCAAAACCCTCGGAATTCAACACCTTGGGTATAAGAACAATCAAGGAGTTATGCAGTTCAGAATCAATAATACCTCCATTAAAAACCCTTCTAAACCAATCATAATCTGCTCTCCCAACTGTACCCTACTACTTTTAGAAGAATAGGGCATGAAACCCATCATTACCGGGTGTTTTGAGAAATGTCATGTCAAAGAGAGCATCCTTAATTTCATCATTCGTGACTAGCTTCCCCATAAAGTTAATATCAACAAGATCAAGCTAGGGAAACTTTCTTGGTGGTAAACTTCCCATAGGCCCAGGAACTTCCCCATAAAAATTTTGAAAAAAAATCATTCGCCTCAAATTCAATGGCTTCTGAGTCATAAATCCAATTACCATCAAAATTGTGAATAGTGGTTATATGACTATTTCCTTCTTTACAAAGTACGAGCATGAAAAAGTTTAGTATTCTGATCCCCCATATGCAACCAGCCACATTTCGGCTTTTGTTTCTAAAGGATTTCTTTTCTATGCAACACATTTTCCAACTCTTGTCTAAGATTCAAATCCACCTAAGCTAGCCGATTCGGGTATGAGAGGTTGATCTTCCTTTGAATATTGGCAAGTTTATTAACCATATTTCTCTTTTGAGTGGTAATGTGCCCATAAACAAATTTATTCCACTCCTTAAGGCTAAGGGTGAGTTTGAATAAATATTCAGACATGTCCCTTGTAAAAACCCAATTATCATCTACAAAAGACTCAAAGTCAAGATGTTCTACCCACCCAGCCAAAAACCGAAAGGACCGCCCTCTAGGTAGAATAACCTCTGAGTTTAGGGACAGAAGAAAAAGCCTATGGCCAGACTTAATCTTTGGAAGATAAGTAACCAATTTGTTAGGAAAAATGTGAACCCAAGCTTCATTACTCAATGCACGATCTAACATATTGAAAAGAACACCTCTATTCCAAGTAAAAGGAGGTCCTTTTAATCTTAAATTGTGAAGCTCGAACATATCCACAAAATCACCAAAATGGGGGCATCTCCTTCCGTTAGAAAGACCATCTGATTTCTAAGAAGGAGAAAGGATTGCATTAAAATCACCAATAGCAATTCACGAACTTGCCCCAATAGAATTGAATACCTCAAATCCTTCCAAAGGTCCTTACATTTTTGTTGATTATGGCTTCCAACAAAGGAAATGAAAATCGGTATTAAGGAAGACATATGCCAAACTTGAGTCAAAATAAACTAAGGATGACTATGAACCACCTTGACACCAATTGAATCTTTCTATCCAAGCCAAATACCCCCAGAATATCTTACCGCCTCCATACAGTGAGAAAGTAACAGCCCATTTTTAGTGAAATCGGAACAGTGGTTTCAGGACCACAAATTTGAGCCAGAACTAAAATTTATTTTAATATTATTGCATGGTTCATATTATGATAGGAACGTTATATGAAAATTCTGATAAGAAAAATTTATTAATTGAACGCTTAATTGTGAAAACGATCAAATTGCATAAAATGCAAAAGTTGAATTCTAGTAGCTAGAAGGATCAAATAGCTATGGAATTCAAAACTTGAGGTCGTTATATGGTAATTCGACCATTAATGAAAATTTAGTAGATATTTTTGATGATTCATCCATGGAAAAATTAGAAAAGGCTAAGGACTAAATTGGAAATGACAAAATTAAAAGATGATAACTAAATTAAATAGATAATATCATCTTATTTTCATCATCTTCCCCAAAACATACATAGAAACCCTAAGAAAGAGAAAAAAAACTTTCTTGGCTTAAATTGGTAAGTATTCAAGTCCCGTTTTTAGTAATTTTTATATTTTTGAAACCGGGATAGCCTAATTTATCTATTTTGGGGATTTATTTGAAAATTTATCAAAGTATAGAAATTTGTCCATGGATGAATATGCTGGAAAATTAAAATTTATGGTAGAAAATGAAAGGTTGTTGATAGATAAACAACTTTTACAAAGTAAATTTTGATGAATTTGTGATTAAGGACTAAATTTTAACGTTGTGAAAATTGAAGAAAACTTCTGAATTTTATAGAATACATGTGCTGTAAATTTTATACTAAAATTTTGGTTAGGCTTGGAATAAGTAGTAGATTGCATGAATTTCATTTTTCGAGCCTAGGAACGAAATTGGAATTTATGGAAAGTTTTGGGGCAAAATGGTAATTTTGCCTAGGGTGTAAATTGAATATAATTGAATATTAATTGTATTAATTTGATGATTAAATTCATTTATATAGATCCGGATAACTCAAATTCAAAGCTAGATCGAGGAAAAGAGAAAGTTTCGGATTAGTAGATTTTCTTATACGAACTATTATCAAGGTAAGTTTGTGTAACTTAATTATGCATGTTAATGTGATTGAATTAAATGTTATATTTGGAATAATTATGGTATGTTTTTATGTGAATTATATGAATGCTAAAAATGTATAAAATGATCATATGATCGGAAATATTTACAAGGTGTTAAGTTCTGTTTGAATAATGAAATTCGATGGATACGTATGATTTCCCGTATATAAATGTGATTCTACATATGTTGCAGATGGATTTAGCTCAAACGAGTAATCCCGATATAGTCTCTCGAGCATCCTGATATATATATAGTTCCTACGAGCATCTTGATCGGTAGTGATCTTGCATTTGTTACACATTACCGCAGCTCTTTGTGAGCGTCCTGTTACATGTTTCGATTGGTTGTGATCCGGCATATATTGCGGATACAAACGTAACTTTTCATGAGCATCATGTTAAGCTCTCTTGAACTTCTTATTACCTTATCCGGTGTTCCCTGATATTATCTCTTTGGAGATACCTGATAAGCTCTATGAGCTCCCTAATTAAAACTCTTATGAGTTTACTGATTAGCCCAGATAAGTGTCCTGTTACATGATTACATGGCTCATTTGAACATCCTGATATGTGGCTCGAGAGTGTACTTCCTAAGTATGTGCCCTAATGGGTACTTTCAATTATGAATTGAAAGTTTATAGATATGTAAACCTTGAGTGTACTACTTAAGTATCCATCGATATTTCAGTAATTCAACGGATAAAACTCTCGATAAGAGAAAATGGTGAAATAAATAGAATTATATTTTGAATGATTTTGAGTAATCTGATGAATTATTTTGTGATGAGCTCATCTATGCTTATTTGATATACATGAGACTTATGTAACTAACTTGTTTGATTGAGTGTATGTGTTTAGGTAATTTGCCTAGTTGATGGAAAACATGTTATATTATATGCTTAATTTTAATAAATGAGATTGGTAAGTTTAATTCCTGTTATACGAACTTACTAAGCATATAATGCTTACTAGATTTTATTTTCTTTTTTTTATAGTGCTCGGAAGCTAGCGAAGGTTGGAGATCGGTTAGAGCATCATCACACTATCCACTAGCTTGTTTTGGTACAAATAGAAAACTTATTTTGGTATAATGGCATGTATAGGTAACTTGGTCATTGTTGGCTTATAAATGTTGTTTGTAATCTAGGCATTGGAATGGCTAGTGATGGTTATGTTTTAGTATATCCGTTAAGGTTATTTTATGAAAATAACATAAGTATATATTATGGAATGATTAAGCTATGCTAAATGAAAATATCTATTAAAGAAAATATTATAAATATGTATGCATGTAATTATATACCATGTTAGATGTTAGAAATAACTTGGTTATGATGCTTGAATTGATTGGTATATGAATGTAAGTTTTGGTGTAGGTTATTGGCAAAATTTAGGTGAGAAATAAAGCTAGAAAATGGACTTAGTTTGTCCACACGGGTAGACACAAGGACGTGTATCTTGGCCGTGTGAAACCTGTGCCTAAATTGTGAAAAACTGAATTTACCACATGGCCTATAACACGGGTATGTGGTAAGCCGTGTGACACAATTCAGAGAGTTACAAGGGATCGAACACGGCCTATGACATGGGCGTGTCCTATGGTCACACGGGCGTGTGCCCTTATCACACTGACGTGTGTGTCTTGCATCTAGGAAAAATTTTAAAATTTCGCTAAAATTTCTCTGAGCTCCCAATTTAGTCCTTACTCGATTCCAATGTTTATATTGGGCCTCGAGAGTAATCTTGGAAAATGAATAGTAATTAACATGAATTATCTGTAATTGATCTATAAACTCCGATAACAGTCTGTAACCCTATTTCGGCGATGGATACGAGTTAAGGGTGTTACAGAAAACACTAGAACCCCACCTTTGCAATAATGTTATTTGCTTTGGTCCTACTCACTCTTGGTTCAATCAAACTAATAATATCAAGTTTATGTTCCATGTTGTATTCACGGAAAACTCGAGGAAATTTAACACTCGCACAACCTTGGTAATTCTAAGAAAATATTGAAAAATTCATGAATTAATATAAAAATTAGGAATCAAACTGTTACTATCGAGAGACAGTGTCCCCATCTATGGTCAAGTCTGCGGCTTCCGGAGCATCATTCACTACTTTACTAGAAACTTATGAAGAGAAGAGATCCACCATCGCCTCCATGAATTCTGCTAAAGGAATCCGTGAGTTCTTGGAAGATTTAAAACGACTCTCTCGACCTCGTAGAGTATTAGAAGTCTTTCAAATACTACGACCGCTACTGTCTCTATCACCATTCTTCCTATATTTAGAGCTTAAAGTACCCATACTCGAACTCTCCAAGGATCATGAAACACCCCTATCCCGTAACCGTCGCCAGAATAGGTAAGGGGCATTACCGGACTTGTAAATCATGTCAGAACAGTAAAATTTTGAACTTTTTCTTGAAATAAAGATCGTTCGTTTAAATAAGTACTAAGCACAACCAGAGGTAAAATTTAAACTTCACTAAGTAAACATTCAAAAGATGCCATTTTCGCATGGCTTATATACATTAACCAAAAATATTCTTCCGCCACTAGTCTATTCTATACATGCCATAAGATAATCCAAAACGTAGCAGTACCAAACAATGGATAGTGATAGTGTGACTAGTTGCTGATGATCCCCGAGCCTGTAGCTTCCAAATGAGATCTATAAAACAGAGGAAACAGAGTAAACGGAGTAAGCATTACAATGCTTAGTAAGTTTTAAGCAGTGTCAACAGATAACAATCAAATTATAACATAGTTGTTCATATATTTTATTTCACTCTTCCTTCGGGCATACCATCCCTTTTCCGAATATGCACATCTCATCATATACAATAGGCAGATAAACTTTCACATAAAAGTGAGCTCATGTGACATAGATATATCGTATGATTTCACATAACCTCTCACACTGATCCGATGTCACATAATCATAGGAATAGTCTCATAGATTGCTCTCGTATGCATCACATAACTACCTTATGATTTAGTTCAAATCAAGCTCACATATAAACTTGGAGTACATACTTGTTTAACCTTTCGCATTGAATATATTTATAAGCAAATCTTATTACGAAGTCTTATAGCTTTAACCTCTACTCGGATTATCGGCGAGACCTTTAGCTAGGACGAAATCTCCACACGAAGTTATCGGGTCTTACCCGGACAAAATCTCCACACGTAGTCATCGGGTCTTACCCGGGAAAAATCTCCACACGTAGCCATCGGGTCTTACCCGGACAAAATCTCCACACGTAGTCATCGGGTCTTACCCGGGCAAAATCTCCACACGTGGCCATCGGGTCTTACCCGGACATACTCTCCACACGTAGTCATCGGGTCTTTAGAGCTCGGATATAGTACGAGCACGAAGCTTACGGACATTAATCAGTGATAATATTCTCGCATAAAGCCTGCGGGGTTTTAACCCGGATATAGTACTGACACAAAGCCCTTCGGGACTTATCACATTTATACACTTTCACATCCATCACGTTGGTCACTCGGCCATGTCACATATATACACTTTCAAATTCATCACATCGGCCATTAGGCCTTATCACATATATACACTTTCACATTCATCACATCGGCCATTAGGCCTTATCACATATATACACTTTCACATTCATCACATCGGCTATTAGGCCTTATCACATATATACACTTTCACATTCATCACATCGGCCATTAGGCCTTATCACATATATACACTTTCACATTCATCACATCGGCTATTAGGCCTTATCACATATATATACACTTTCACATTCATCACATCGGCCATTAGGCCTTATCACATATATATACACTTTCACATTCATCACATCGTCCATTAGGCCTTATCACATATATATACACTTTCACATTCATTGAAATATACTTCACATACCACATATACTATCATGTACAGACTTGGTCTTGGCCGAATCTACATCCATCACTTTCCAATGAATAATTCAATTTTACGCCATACTATCATTTCATATTCGAATACTCATAAGCTTACAATATCACGATTTAGAATTCAAGTATGGGTTTAATCAATAGCTTATGAGCAACTAAAACAAGTTTTATCCATGTTTACAACAAAATCACATATTCACTACGAGCTGTTTTCCTGCGCAATGGTCACTAAATTATTTATAACCGGAGCTACAAAACTCCAAATCACTTACCGTTAATTTTTCCTGAATATAGACTCGTATATCTTCCATCCATAAAATTTCCAGAATTTTAGGTTTGGCCAATCAATACCAGATTTTTCTTAAACTTTCCCCTGTTTCACTGTTTGACTAATCTGACCACTCTTCACTACGAATCAAATTTTTCATTGTACAGAATTCATAATGTCTTCTATTTGATTTCATTTGAAACTAGACTCATTAAGGAGTCTAAGCATATAAATCTTATCTTATAACCATTTTTGTACAAATTATAATGATTTTCCAAATAGAGAACAGGGGATTTCGGAGTCATTCTGACATTGTCCCACACAACTTTAAATATCTCTTTATAGGAAATTTCTTCGCTTCCACGGTCTCTTTTTTAAGAAACTAGACTAACTAAGCTTTGATTACATATTTTATTAAGCCTATAATTCCACACCAAAAATTTATAGTGATTTTGTAAAATCACGTTACTGCTGCTGTCCAAAGCAAATTATTACAATTTGCTCTTAAATTTCCAAGTCCAAACCTATATGAACTTACCATTTGAGTTTAAGACATATCATGGCCACATCATATCTTATTAAATCAACTCATTATGTCCTATTATGATTGAATTTACTCAACGTTTAATCACTTAAAACTTACCTCGGAAGTGGTCGACGATTAGATGTCCACGGCTATTCGTTTACTTTCTCTTTTCCCCTATCCGACTTTGATCCTCTTTGCTCTTAAGCTTAAGTAAAACAATAGATTTGCTTAAGTACTTAACTAATATTATTCACTTAACAATCACATTTGGCAATCACATATCATTTAATCTTTGATTGACCAATTTAACACATACCAAAATCCAATCATACATCTAACCTTTATCTCAATACCAAACCGAGTTATAAGATCATACATTATACTAAGCATATTATTAAACATACCTATTCAACTTAGCTAATTTCATAGCCAATTAATCACCTTACCCCACAATACTCAATGCCGAATATTAACCCAACATCACAAGCATAATCACCATGAAACTTACCCTAATACACATTTTATCCCATTGCCAAACACATATATATATATCATCAAACAAATCAACTAGTTTAGCATTCAAATTCTTCTAACCATTCCTCAATCATTTACTCAATGAACAACAATCCAAGCACATCAAAGCATAGTCGAATGTATCATTCTTCTTAAATTCAAAAATAAATGCATGGGCTAACTTCAAAATCTATTTAACAACTCAACTTTATAAACACATATTCGGCTAGGAAGAAAGATTGATAATTTAACAACCTTAGCTTAACATATAATTTGTTGTGACACATCTTTAAGCATTCTTTTATTCCATCAACTCAATAACTAAACTCATATTCGGCAATGGCCTCCAATATAGTGACTGATTCTTCTCAACTAGCACCTAGTGTACACAAATGATCATTTGTTTGATTCAAGCACCTATCCACCAAAAATTCATCCAAATTAACAAGAACAACAACCACATTCTTTGTTATCTACCATGACCAAAACCCATATTCATTCACCAAATATCAAAAATTTATCATCAATTTGACATATAAGGACATAACCAAATGTTTCTTGCAACACAAACTCAAAAATTAACACATGGGTCATGTTATGAGCACCAAAACAAACTCAACTTCACAAAAATTCCGAAAGAATCACATGATATCATACCTTAATTCCCCCACACAAGATGGCCGAATGCCTTAGGTGTGCTTTCTTCCATTTCTTGGTTAGTTTCGGCTTGAGAGAGGTAGGAGAAGAAGATGAACATTTTTTTTTCTTTTATTTTCTTCCTTCAATTCACGGCAATGGAGGGGGGGAACATGGATAAGACAATTTTTTTCATCACTCCTCCCTTTGCATTATTATTTTATTACCCATACTCCTTATTTTATTTTTCCTAACATAAATCACTAACATAACATGTTTATGACATGTTTTGCCCATAACATTTTGTCCTCCTTCCTTGTCATGGCCGGCCACTACTAAATTAAGGGAGAAATTGACATGCAAGTCCACCCTTTTATTACATGCACTAATAGATCCTATATATTAACCTATCACATTTCAAAAGTGTCACACATAAGTCCTATTAGCTGAATTCACATGCAGTCGACTAAATCGAAGCTTAAAACTTTCACACATTCATATTCACATATTTTGGACAATAAATATCATATTCAAATAATTTGGTGACTCGGTTTAGCGGTCCCGAAACCGCTTTCCGACTAGGGTCAATTTAGGGGTGTCACAACTCTTCCCCCCTTTAGGGATTTTCGTCCCCGAAAATTTCTACCGATGCATAGTTTAGGATAACGTCCTCTTATTGAATTATATCCATATAAACATTAGCTCATCGATAGCAATTGTAATTCATTACTGATTTCGCATCGATCCATAAAATCATTTTCTTATCTTAAAACAAATACATAAACATTTCTACAAGTATGCACATATATATCATTTTCTTGATTTCATAAGCAATAATCACTTAATTTAATTCACAAATGCATTTCAAACACATATTAAGCACATATTAACATGTATAATTCACATCATCAACCCACATATTTGTAACCCACATTTTCATTCATGTATAAGCTGTAATCTGACCGAAAGTACACATATACTCAAACATCCCAATAAATATCCTTTATAACTCCATCATATCTCACTATTCAACTTAACCTATTTCCAACAGGAAATCAACTTCCACATACCTGAACATTGAATTCATTTAGCACATTCAATCACCGTTAATGATACCCGTATACAATCGATTTGGCATCAAGCCTCATATTGTATACTGGCATGGGATTTATTTTAGCACATAACCCATATATCCAAAATTATCAGCATTCATCACAAATTCTTACAGACTTTCAAATGTCAAACTTAATCGAAATAATTTCTTGAATATGCTTAACAAAAAAAAATAGGGGTCATTTAGCAATAGCACATATGACTTCATATACGAAGCAATCCATAGACTAAATTCATAACACATTTATAACATGAATTCATTTCTTAACAACATATCCACCATCTTTTTACTTTCATCTGATTTTCTCATACCTTCCGTACATACCTGTATCACTTATTCTGATCTTACTTAATTTATCATCTTAAATATACCTGTTGAATCATTCGAAATTATTACGGATACTCATTAAGCACATATAGCTCTTACAATGCCATATTCTAGAAATGGTCTTACATATTCTCACATATCGAGCCGATGCCATGTCCCAGACATGGTCTTACACACTATCTCAAATCAATGCCTTCGTCCCAGACGAGGTCTTACATGAATTCCACTTCACACACTTAGTGCCCACTGACCGATCTCGCACTCATAGTGCTCGATTAAAGGAATTCGCACACACACAGTGCCTCTAATCATTCACACACATAGTGCTCTTATTCATTCGTTATTACACATTGAAATGACTTAACCAAGTCTATAAACATCATGTATGTACACTTTTAAACATATCATCTCATTTAAATTTGAATTCGTATAGTGATGAACACTTAAACTTTGCTCAAATTACCGGCACGAAGCCTACTAGGCACGAAGGCCCGAATACACGTCACCAGCATGATTGCTCTTCGGGACCTAGCCCGGATATAACACCAGCACGAATGCTCTTCGGAACTTAGCACGGATATATCACTAGCACGAATGCTCTTCAGAACTTAGTCCGGATACATCACTAGCACGAATGCTCTTTGGGATTTAGCCCGGATATATCACTAGCACGAATGCTCTTCGAAACTTAGTCCGGACACATCACTAGCACGAATACTATTTGGGACTTAGCCCGGATACATCACTAGCACGAATGCTCTTCGGAACTTAGTCCGGATACATCACTAGCACGAATGCTCTTCGGGATTTAGCCCGGATATATCACTAGCACAAATGATCTTTGGGACTTAGCCCGGATACATCACTAGCACGAATGCTCTTCGGAACTTAGTCCGGATACATCACTAGCACGAATGCTCTTCGGGATTTAGCCCGGATATATCACTAGCACGAATGCTCTTCGGGATTTAGCCCGGATATATCACTAGCACGAATGCTCCTCTGGACTTAGCCCGGATATATCACTAGCACGAATGCTCTTCGGGACTTAGCCCGGATATATCACTAGCACGAATGCTCTTCGGGACTTAGCCCGGATATATCACTCTCAATTCTCATGTACATATACACATATAGCAATACACATTAGTATATCATTTACATTACTTGAATACAAACACAACATGCTTATCGACCATTCAACTTCCAGTTCCATAGCCACATACAAAAATCACATTTATAGTCATAACACTCTTTCAAAATTGCATCACTTATACCCTTATAATTCAATCCAAATCGAAATTCAAATACGAGTACATGATACGTACCTGATCAACTTAATAATTTAGGCATATCTAAGTGAAGTTATATCGCAAATTCTCATAGTTAGAAGCTTTCTACAGCTCGATCGGGATCAAGATTCATTACAATACAGCAAACACATTTCAATAGCCAAAAATCATCACACTATCATTTTATCATTTTATGGCATGTATAAATAGACTCACGCGTGCTACGTTAGTCCTAGAATCGACTAAACCGTAGCTCTGATACCAATAAAATCTAACACCCCTATCCCGTAACCGTCGCCAGAATAGGTAAGGGGCATTACCGGACTTGTAACTCATGTCAGAACAATAAAATTTTGAACTTTTTCTTGAAATAAAGATCGTTTGTTTAAATAAGTACTAAGCACAACCAGAGGTAAAATTTAAACTTCACTAAGTAAACATTCAAAAGATGCCATTTTCGCATGGCTTATATACATTAACCAAAAATATTCTTCCGCCACTAGTCTATTCTATACATGCCATAAGATAATCCAAAACGTAGCAGTACCAAACAATGGATAGTGATAGTGTGACTAGTTGCTGATGATCCCCGAGCCTGTAGCTTCCAAATGAGATCTATAAAACAGAGGAAACAGAGTAAACGGAGTAAGCATTACAATGCTTAGTAAGTTTTAAGCAGTGTCAACAGATAACAATCAAATTATAACATAGTTGTTCGTATATTTTCTTTCACTCTTCCTTCGGGCATACCATCCCTTTTCTGAATATGCACATCTCATCATATACAATAGGCAGATAAACTTTCACATAAAAGTGAGCTCATGTGACATAGATATATCGTATGATTTCACATAACCTCTCACACTGATCCGATGTCACATAATCATAGGAATAGTCTCATAGATTGCTCTCGTATGCATCACATAACTACCTTATGATTTAGTTCAAATCAAGCTCACATATAAACCTGGAGTACAAACCTGTTTAACCTTTCGCATTGAATATATTTATAAGCAATTCTTATTACGAAGTCTTATAGCTTTAACCTCTACTCGGATTATCGGCGAGACCTTTAGCTCGGACGAAATCTCCACACAAAGTTATCGGGTCTTACCCGGACAAAATCTCCACACGTAGTCATCGGGTCTTACCCGGGCATAATCTCCACACGTAGTCATCGGGTCTTACCCAGACATACTCTCCACACGTAGTCATCGGGTCTTTAGAGCTCGGATATAGTACGAGCACGAAGCTTACGGACATTAATCAGTGATAATATTCTCGCATAAAGCCTGTGGGGTTTTAACCCGGATATAGTACTAACACAAATGCCCTTCGGGACTTATCACATTTATACACTTTCACATCCATCACGTTGGCCACTCGGCCCTGTCACATGTATACACTTTCACATTCATCACATCGGCCATTAGGCCTTATCACATATATACACTTTCACATTCATCACATCGGCCATTAGGCCTTATCACATATATACACTTTCACATTCATCACATCGGCCATTAAGCCTTATCACATATATACACTTTCACATTCATCACATCGGCCATTAGGCCTTATCACATATATATACACTTTCACATTCATTCAAATATACTTCACATACCACATATACTATCATGTACAGACTTGGTCTTGGCCGAATCTACATCCATCACTTTCCAATGAATAATTCAATTTTACGCCATACTATCATTTCATATTCGAATACTCATAAGCTTACAATATCACGATTTAGAATTCAAGTATGGGTTTAATCAATAGCTTATGAGCAACTAAAACAAGTTTTATCCATGTTTACAACAAAATCACATATTCACTACGAGCTATTTTCCTGAGCAATGGTCACTAAATTATTTATAACCGGAGCTACAAAACTCCAAATCACTTGCCGTTAATTTTTCCTGAATATAGACTCGAATATCTTCCATCCATAAAATTTCCAGAATTTTAGGTTTGGCCAATAAATACTAGATTTTTCTTAAAGTTTCCCCTGTTTCACTATTTGACTAATCTGACCACTCTTCACTACGAATCAAATTTCTCATTTTACAGAATTCAAAATGTGTTATATTTGATTTCATTTGAAACTAGACTCATTAAGGAGTCTAAGCATATAAATATTATCTTATAACCATTTTTGTAAAATTTATAATGATTTTCTAAAAACAGAACAGGGGATTTCGGAGTCATTTTGACACCGTCTCACACAACTTTAAATATCTCTTTATAGGAAATTTCTTTGCTCACAAGGTCTCTTTTATAGGAAACTAGACTAATTCAGCCTTGATTACATATTTTATTAAGCCTATAATTCCACACCAACAATTTATAGTGATTTTGTAAAATCACGTTACTGCTGCTGTCCAAAGCAAATTATTACAATTTGCTCTTAAATTTCCAAGTCCTAACATATATGAACTTACCATTTGAGTTTAAGACATATCATGGCCACATCATATCTTATTAAATCAACTCATTATGTCCTATTATGATTGAATTTACTCAACGTTTAATCACTTAAAACTTACCTCGGAAGTGGTCGACGATTAGATGTCCACGGCTATTCGTTTACTTTCTCTTTTCCCCTATCCGACTTTGATCCTCTTTGCTCTTAAGCTTAAGTAAAACAATAGATTTGCTTAAGTACTTAACTAATATTATTCACTTAACAATCACATTTGGCAATCACATATCATTTAATCTTTGATTGACCAATTTAACACATACCAAAATCCAATCATACATCTAACATTTATCTCAATACCAAACCGAGTTATAAGATCATACATTATACTAAGCATATTATTAAACATACCTATTCAACTTAGCTAATTTCATAGCCAATTAATCACCTTACCCCACATTACTCAATGCCGAATATTAACCCAACATCACAAGCATAATCACCATGAAACTTACCTTAATACACATTTTATCCCATTGCCGAACACATATATATATATATCATCAAACAAATCAACTAGTTTAGCATTCAAATTCTTCTAACCATTCCTCAATCATTTACTTAATGAACAACAATCCAAGCACATCAAAGCATAGTCGAATGTATCATTCTTCTTAAATTCAAAAATAAATGCATGGGCTAACTTCAAAATCTATTTAACAACTCAACTTTATAAACACATATTCGGCTAGGAAGAAATATTGATAATTTAACAACCTTAGCTTAACATATAATTTGTTGTGACACATCTTTAAGCATTCTTTTATTCCATCAACTCAATAACTAAACTCATATTCGGCAATGGCCTCCAATATAGTGACCGATTCTTCTCAACTAGCACCTAGTGTACACACATGATCATTTGTTTGATTCAAGCACCTATCCACCAAAAATTCATCCAAATTAACAAGAACAACAACCACATTCTTTGTTATCTACCATGACCGAAACCCATATTCATTCACCAAATATCAAAAATTTATCATCAATTTGACATATAAGGACATAACCAAATGTTTCTTGCAATACAAACTCAATAATTAACACATGGGTCATGTTATGAGCACCAAAACAAACTCAAATTTACAAAAATTCCGAAAGAATCACATGATATCATACCTTAATTCCCCCCACACAAGATGGCTGAATGCCTTAGGTGTGCTTTCTTCCATTTCTTGGTTAGTTTCGGCTTGAGAGAGGTAGGAGAAGAAGATGAACATTTTTTTTCTTTTATTTTCTTCCTTCAATTCACGGCAATGGAGGGGGGAACATGGATGAGACAATTTTTTTCAACACTCCTCCCTTTGCATTATTATTTTATTACCCATACTCCTTATTTTATTTTTCCTAACATAAATCACTAACATAACATGTTTATGACATGTTTTGCCCATAACATTTTGTCCTCCTTCCTTGTCATGGCCGGCCACTACTAAATTAAGGGGGAAATTGACATGCAAGTCCACCCTTTTATTACATGCACTAATAGATCCTATAGATTAACCTATCACATTTCAAAAGTGTCACACATAAGTCCTATTGGCTGAATTCACTTGCAGTCGACTAAATCAAAGCTTAAAACTTTCACACATTCATATTCACATATTTTAGACAATAAATATCATATTCAAATAATTTGGTGACTCGGTTTAGCGGTCCCGAAACCGCTTTCCGACTAGGGTCACTTTAGGGGTGTCACAACTCTTCCCCCCTTTAGGGATTTTCGTCCCCGAAAATTTCTACCGATGCATAGTTTAGGATAACGTCCTCTTATTGAATTATATCCATATAAACATTAGCTCATCGATAGCAATTGTAATTCATTACTAATTTCGCATCGATCCATAAAATCATTTTCTTATCTTAAAACAAATACATAAACATTTCTACAAGTATGCACATATATCTCATTTTCTTGATTTCATAAGCAATAATCACTTAATTTAATTCACAAATGCATTTCAAACACATATTAAGCACATATTAACATGTATAATTCACATCATCAACCCACATATTTGTAACCCACATTTTCATTCATGTATAAGCTGTAATCTGACCGAAAGTACACATATACTCAAACATCCCAATAAATATCCTTTATAACTCCATCATATCTCACTATTCAACTTAACCTATTTCCAACAGGAAATCAACTTCCACATACCTGAACATTGAATTCATTTAGCACATTCAATCACCGTTAATGATACCCATATACAATCGATTTGGCATCAAGCCTCATATTGTATACTGGCATGGGATTTATTTTAGCACATAACCCATATATCCAAAATTATCAGCATTCATCACAAATTCTTACAGACTTTCAAATGTCAAACTTAATCGAAATAATTTCTTGAATATGATTAACAAAAAAAAAAATAGGGGTCATTTAGCAATAGCACATATGACTTCATATACGAAGCATTCCATAGACTAAATTCATAACACATTTATAACATGAATTCATTTCTTAACAACATATCCACCATCTTTTTACTTTCATCTGATTTTCTCATACCTTCCGTACATACCTGTATCACTTATTCTGATCTTACTTAATTTATCATCTTAAATATACCTGTTGAATCATTCGAAATCATTACGGATACTCATTAAGCACATATAGCTCTTACAATACCATATTCAAGATATGGTCTTACATATTCTCACATATCGAGCCGATGCCATGTCCCAGACATGGTCTTAAACACTATCTCAAATCAATGCCTTCGTCCCAGACGAGGTCTTACATGAATTCCACTTCACACACTTAGTGCCCACTGACCGATCTCGCACTCATAGTGCTCAATTAAAGGAATTCGCACACACACAGTGCCTCTAATCATTCACACACATAGTGCTCTTATTCATTCGTTATTACACATTGAAATGACTTAACCAAGTCTATAAACATCATGTATGTACACTTTTAAACATATCATCTCATTTAAATTTGAATTCGTATAGTGATGAACGCTTAAACTTTGCTCAAATTACCGGCACGAAGCCTACTAGGCACGAAGGCCCGAATACACGTCACCAGTATGATTGCTCTTCGGGACCTAGCCCGGATATAACACCAGCACGAATGCTCTTCGGAACTTAGCACGGATATATCACTAGCACGAATGCTCTTCGGAACTTAGTCCGGATACATCACTAGCACGAATGCTCTTTGGGATTTAGCCCGGATATATCATTAGCACGAATGCTCTTCAGAACTTAGTCCGGACACATCACTAGCACGAATGCTCTTTGGGACTTAGCCCGGATACATCACTAGCACGAATGCTCTTCGGAACTTAGTCCGGATACATCACTAGCACGAATGGTCTTCGGGATTTAGCCCGGATATATCACTAGCACGAATGCTCTTTGGGACTTAGCCCGGATACATCACTAGCACGAATGCTCTTCGGAACTTAGTCCGGATACATCACTAGCATGAATGCTCTTCGGGATTTAGTCCGGACACATCACTAGCACGAATGCTCTTCGGGATTTAGCCCGGATATATCACTAGCACGAATGCTCCTCAGGACTTAGCCCGGATATATCACTAGCACGAATGCTCTTCGGGACTTAGCCCGGATATATCACTAGCACGAATGCTCCTCGGGACTTAGCCGGGATATAACACTAGCACGAATGCTCTTCGGGACTTAGCCCGAATATATCACTAGCACGAATGCTCCTCGGGACTTAGCCCGGATATATCACTAGCACGAATGCTCTGCAGGACTTAGCCCGGATATATCACTCTCAATTCTCATGTACATATACACATATAGCAATACACATTAGTATATCATTTACATTACTTGAATACAAACACAACATGCTTATCGACCATTCAACTTCCAGTTCCATAGCCACATACAAAAATCACATTTATAGTCATAACACTCTTTCAAAATTGCATCACTTATACCCTTATAATTCAATCCAAATCGAAATTCAAATACGAGTACATGATACGTACCTGATCAACTTAATAATTTAGGCATATCTAAGTGAAGTTATATCGCAAATTCTCATAGTTAGAAGCTTGCTACCGCTCGATCGGGATCAAGATTCATTACAATACAGCAAACACATTTCAATAGCCAAAAATCATCACACTATCATTTTATCACTTTATGGCATGTATAAATAGACTCACGCTACGTTAGTCCTAGAATCGACTAAACCGTAGCTCTGATACCAATAAAATGTAACACCCCTATCCCGTAACCGTCGCCAAAATAGGTAAGGGGTATTACCGGACTTGTAACTCATGTCAGAACAGTAAAATTTTGAACTTTTTCTTGAAATAAAGATCGTTCGTTTAAATAAGCACTAAGCACAACCAGAGGTAAAATTTAAACTTCACTAAGTAAACATTCAAAAGATGCCATTTTCGCATGGCTTATATACATTAACCAAAAATATTCTTCCGCCACTAGTCTATTCTATACATGCCATAAGATAATCCAAAACGTAGCAGTACCAAACAATGGATAGTGATAGTGTGACTAGTTGCTGATGATCCCCGAGCCTGTAGCTTCCAAATGAGATCTATAAAACAGAGGAAACAGAGTAAACGGAGTAAGCATTACAATGCTTAGTAAGTTTTAAGCAGTGTCAACAGATAACAATCAAATTATAACATAGTTGTTCGTATATTTTATTTCACTCTTCTTTCGGGCATACCATCCCTTTTCCGAATATGCACATCTCATCATATACAATAGGCAGATAAACTTTCACATAAAAGTGAGCTCATGTGACATAGATATATCGTATGATTTCACATAACCTCTCACACTGATCCGATGTCACATAATCATAGGAATAGTCTCATAGATTGCTCTCGTATGCATCACATAACTACCTTATGATTTAGTTCAAATCAAGCTCACATATAAACTTGGAGTACAAACCTGTTTAACCTTTCGCATTGAATATATTTATAAGCAATTCTTATTACGAAGTCTTATAGCTTTAACCTCTACTCGGATTATCGGCGAGACCTTTAGCTCGGATGAAATCTCCACACAAAGTTATCGGGTCTTACCCGGACAAAATCTCCACACGTAGTCATCGGGTCTTACCCGGGCAAAATCTCCACACGTAGTCATCGGGTCTTACCCGAACATACTCTCCACACGTAGTCATCTGGTCTTTAGAGCTCAGATATAGTACGAGCACGAAGCTTACGGACATTAATCAGTGATAATATTCTCGCATAAAGCCTGCGGGTTTTAACCCGGATATAGTACTAACACAAATGCCCTTCGGGACTTATCACATTTATACATTTTCACATCCATCACGTTGGCCACTCGGCCCTGTCACATATATACACTTTCACATTCATCACATCGGCCATTAGGCCATATCACATATATACACTTTCACATTCATCACATCGGCCATTAGGCCTTATCACATATATACACTTTCACATTAATCACATCGGCCATTAGGCCTTATCACATATATACACTTTCACATTCATCACATCGGCTATTAGGCCTTATCACATATATACACTTTCACATTCATCACATCGGCCATTAGGCCTTATCACATATATATACACTTTTACATTCATCACATTGGCCATTCGGCCTTATCACATATATACACTTTCACATTCATCAAATCGGCCATTAGGCCTTATCACATATATATACACTTTCACATTCATTCAAATATACTTCACATACCACATATACTATCATGTACAGACTTGGTCTTGGCCGAATCTATATCCATCACTTTCCAATGAATAATTCAATTTTACGCCATACTATCATTTCATATTCGAATATTCATAAGCTTACAATATCACGATTTAGAATTCAAGTATGGGTTTAATCAATAGCTTATGAGCAACTAAAACAAGTTTTATCCATGTTTACAACAAAATCACATATTCACTACGAGCTGTTTTCCTGAGAAATGGTCACTAAATTATTTATAACCGGAGCTACAAAACTCCAAATCACTTGCCGTTAATTTTTCCTGAATATAGACTCGTATATCTTCCATCCATAAAATTTCCAGAATTTTAGGTTTGGCCAATCAATACCAGATTTTTCTTAAAGTTTCCCCTGTTTCACTGTTTGTCTAATCTGACCACTCTTCACTACGAATCAAATTTTTCATTGTACAGAATTCATAATGTCTTCTATTTGATTTCATTTGAAACTAGACTCATTAAGGAGTCTAAGCATATAAATCTTATCTTATAACCATTTTTGTACAAATTATAATGATTTTACAAATAGAGAATAGGGGATTTCGGAGTCATTCTGACACTGTCCCACACAACTTTAAATATCTCTTTATAGGAAATTTCTTCGCTTCCACGGTCTCTTTTATAAGAAACTAGACTAACTAAGCTTTGATTACATATTTTATTCAGCCTATAATTCCACACCAACAATTTATAGTGATTTTGTAAATTCACCTTACTGCTGCTGTCCAAAGCAAATTATTACAATTTGCTCTTAAATGTCCAAGTCCAAACACATATGAACTTACCATTTGAGTTTAAGACATATCATGGCCACATCATATCTTATTAAATCAACTCATTATGTCCTATTATGATTGAATTTACTCAACGTTTAATCACTTAAAACTTACCTCGGAAGTGGTCGACGATTAGATGTCCACGGCTATTCGTTTACTTTCTCTTTTCCCCTATCTGACTTTGATCCTCTTTGCTCTTAAGCTTAAGTAAAACAATAGATTTGCTTAAGTACTTAACTAATATTATTCACTTAACAATCACATTTGGCAATCACATATCATTTAATCTTTGATTGACCAATTTAACACATACCAAAATCTAATCATACATCTAACCTTTATCTCAATACCAAACCGAGTTATAAGATCATACATTATACTAAGCATATTATTAAACATACCTATTCAATTTAGCTAATTTCATAGCCAATTAATCACCTTACCCCACATTACTCAATGCCGAATATTAACCCAACATCACAAGCATAATCACCATGAAACTTACCTTAATACACATTTTATCCCATTGCCGAACACATATATATACATCAAACAAATCAACTAGTTTAGCATTCAAATTCTTCTAACCATTCCTCAATCATTTACTCAATGAACAACAATCCAAGCACATCAAAGCATAGTCGAATGTATCATTCTTCTTAAATTCAAAAATAAATGCATGGGCTAACTTCAAAATCTATTTAACAACTCAACTTTATAAACACATATTCGGCTAGGAAGAAAGATTGATAATTTAACAACCTTAGCTTAACATATAATTTGTTGTGACACATCTTTAAGCATTCTTTTATTCCATCAACTCAATAACTAAACTCATATTCGGCAATGGCCTCCAATATAGTGACCGATTCTTCTCAACTAGCACCTAGTGTACACACATGATCATTTGTTTGATTCAAGCACCTATCCACCAAAAATTCATCCAAATTAACAAGAACAACAACCACATTCTTTGTTATCTACCATGACCGAAACCCATATTCATTCACCAAATATCAAAAATTTATCATCAATTTGACATATAAGGACATAACCAAATGTTTCTTGCAACACAAACTCAATAATTAACACATGGGTCATGTTATGAGCACCAAAACAAACTCAACTTCACAAAAATTCCAAAAGAATCACATGATATCATACCTTAATTCCCCCACACAAGATGGCCGAATGCCTTAGGTGTGCTTTCTTCCATTTCTTGGTTAGTTTCGGCTTGAGAGAGGTAGGAGAAGAAGATGAACATTTTTTTTTCTTTTATTTTCTTCCTTCAATTCACGGCAATGGAGGGGGGAACATGGATGAGACAATTTTTTTTCATCACTCCTCCCTTTGCATTATTATTTTATTACCCATACTCCTTATTTTATTTTTCCTAACATAAATCACTAACATAACATGTTTATGACATGTTTTGCCCATAACATTTTGTCCTCCTTCCTTGTCATGGTCGGCCACTACTAAATTAAGGGGGAAATTGACATGCAAGTCCACCCTTTTATTACATGCACTAATAGATCCTATAGATTAACCTATCACATTTCAAAAGTGTCACACATAAGTCCTATTAGCTGAATTCACATGCAGTCGACTAAATCGAAGCTTAAAACTTTCACACATTCATATTCACATATTTTAGACAATAAATATCATATTCAAATAATTTGGTGACTCGGTTTAGCGGTCCCGAAACCGCTTCCGACTAGGGTCACTTTAGGGGTGTCACAGATCAGTTGACCGAAATACCCTACTGTATTTAGCACAATTTTTTCTTGAAAATCATCGTAGAATGCTTTTCGGGATCCAGGACGCTTTCGAAAATTGGGACTACAACTCCTTCAGATTCTTTGAATGTGGGGTAATTGTTTGTCTTAACCCCTTCGAAATTCCAGAATTAATGCTCACCTAATAGCCTGAATCCATATCACCTTGGCTATCAACTTCGGTTACCAATCCATCACCATTTGAATTAACCTGTGCCAAACCTGCATGCCCAATGAAAAATTTTGAATTGGCATTAGATAAATCATTATTAGTAAACCTCTTATTATCCTGATCAAGCCCAACCACCAGCACAAGCCTCTTTCTCATTGCTTTTTTTACTAATCCACTAGATTTACGGCCCAATTTACCAACCCTTATGTGATAGCCCTAAAATGACCCTAGTCGGAAAGTGGTTTCGGGACCGCTAAACCGAGTCACCAAATTATTTGAATGTGATATTTATTGTCTAAAATATGTGATTATGAAGGTGTGAAAGTTTTAGGCTTCGATTTAGTAAATTACATGTGAATTTAGTCAAAAGGACTTATGGGTGACATTTTTGAAATGTGATAGGCTAATCTACAAGGACCTAATAGTGCATGTAATCAAAAGGGAGGACTTGCATGTCAATTTTTCCCCCCTAATATGTAGTGGCCGGCCATGAGCATGGGTGGACAAGATGTTATGGCTAAAAACATGTCATAGACATGTTGTGTTGGTGCATCATAGGAGGAAACAATAAAATAAAGTTAGTAATAAAATAAATGGAGTTGCATGTCAAATATCCATTTTCTAAGGTTAGTGGCCGGCCATGCTTTGAATGGAATTATTGTTTTTTTTGTATTTTAATTGTAAAATAAAGCTTAGTGGAATGTTATTATAATGGTGAATTAAATAATAAAAGAATTTGGTGAAAAGAACAAGGTAGCTCTTTTGTGTTCTTTTTAGCCAAAAATCAAATAAGAGAGGGGAGAAAAGTCTAAAACCATTCAGCACTTTGATATTCTTCATGAGGTGAGTTTCTTGATTAAAATTTGATGGAAATTTGATGTTTTTGGGATGGATGTTAAGCTAGTTAGGCAACCAAAGGTTCAATATTTTTTTGTTATGTGGTTATATGTGCATTTCGGCCATGGTCTTTGCTTGAATTTGAGATTTGTAATGTGATTTTCCTAAATTGTCTATGAATTTTTGGTTGTTGATTTCATGGTAATGGTATATTGAATCCATGATTTGAATCCATGAAAATTTAGTAAGGTTGCATTTTGGCAACTTGCTTGGAATTATGAAATGATGTCCAAAATTTGTAATTCATGCTTAAATATTGAAATAGAGCTTACAATTAATAGAACCATGTAATAATTGAGGATTTTATGTGTTAAATTTTGGATGTTGGAGTTTTAGCTTTGAAATAGTTGTTAGATGAGTTATAAAGTACTAAAAAATGGAAAGAGAAAGAGCTTAAGGCATGGTTAGTATTCAGCCATGATGAGAAGTAAGTACAAATGCTACATATTTGGAACCCTTACATGGTATTTCGGCTTTAGTTAATTATTTTAGAAATTGAAGCTAAATGTTATAAGGAATAAGTGTATTTCTTGCTAACCGAATTATAATATAATCGAATGTGGTTTTACACAATAGTGATGTGATAAGTTTAAATTTGGTTCATTAGCTCAAGAACTCAAGGAAACAAAGTCGGATCGTGGAAAAAGGGAAATTGGTCGAATAGTCGGAATTGACGTACATTAGCGATCGAGGTAAGTTTTAAGTATTAAAGCCTATAATGTGATTGAGTATGATATGTTAAGCACATATTAAAAGAATCATAACTCTATTGTAAATTTTTATGCATATAGCCTAATGGCTATTATGAAGTATAGGTAAGTTATTGATATGATATGTTGCCAAATGGATATGATATTATGAAGTGCTAAAAGGATCTGTCAGAAGAGTAAATTTGTGATAAACCTGCTTAGGACAGCAGCAGTAACATGAATTTAGAAAATCACCATAAATTGTTGGAGTTGAATTAGAGGCTGAATAAATTATGAAATTAAATATTAATGAGTCTAGTTTCTTATAAAAGAAACCGTGTAAGAAAATTAATTTCCGATAATGAGATATTTAAAGTTGTGTGAGACAGTGCAGAATGACACTGTAATCCTCTGTTCTGTTTTTAGAAATCATTATAAATTGTACAAAAATTTTTAAAATACAAAATTTATATTCTAGATTCCTTAGTGAGTCTAGTTTCAAATGAAATAAACAAGAACATATTTTGAATTTTGTACAATGAGAAATTTGATTTGTAGTGAAGAGTGGTCAGAATAGTCAAATAGTGAAATAGGGGAAATTTTAAGAAAAATCTGGTATTGATTGGTGAAACCTAAAATTCTGGAAATTTTATGGATGGAAGATATACGAGTCTATATTCAGGAAAAATTAACGGCAAGTGATTTGGAGTTTTGTAGCTCCGGTTATAAATAATTTAGTGACCATTGCTTAGGAAAACAGCTCGTAGTGAATATGTGATTTTGTTGTAAACATGGATAAAACTTGTTTTAGTTGCTCATAAGCTATTGATTAAACCCATACTTGAATTCTAAATCATGATATTGTAAGCTTATGAGTATTCGAATATGAAATGATAGTATGGCGTAAAATTGAATTATTCATTGGAAAGTGATGGATGTAGATTCGGCCAAGACCAAGTCTGTACATGATAGTATATGTGGTATGTGAAGTATATTTGAATAAATGTGAAAGTGTATATATGTGATAAGGCCTAATGGCCGATGTGATGAATGTGAAAGTGTATATATATGTGATAAGGCCTAATGGCCGATGTGATGAATGTGAAAGTGTATATATATGTGATAAGGCCTAATGGCCGATGTGATAAATGTGAAAGTGTATATATGTGATAAGGCCTAATGGCCGATGTGATGAATGTGAAAGTGTATATATGTGATAAGACCTAATAGCCGATGTGATGAATGTGAAAGTGTATATATATGTGATAAGGCCTAATGGCCGATGTGATGAATGTGAAAGTGTATATATGTGATAAGGCCTAATAGCCGATGTGATGAATGTGAAAGTGTATATATGTGATAAGGCCTAATGGCCGATGTGATGAATGTGAAAGTGTATATATGTGATAAGGTCTAATAGCCGATGTGATGAATGTGAAAGTGTATATATATGTGATAAGGCCTAATGGCCGATGTGATGAATGTGAAAGTATATATGTGATAAGGCCTAATGGCCGATGTGATGAATGTGAAAGTGTATATATGTGACAGGGCCGAGTGGCCAATGTGATGGATGTGAAAGTGTATAAATGTGATAAGTCCCGAAGGGCATTTTTGTCAGTACTATATCCGGGTTAAAACCCCGCAGGCTTTATGCGAGAATATTATCACTGATTAATGTCCGTGAGCTTCGTGCTCGTACTATATCCGAGCTCTAAAGACCCGATGACTACGTGTGGAGATTTTGTCCGGGTAAGACCCGATAATTTCGTGTGGAGATTTCGTCTGAGCTAAAGGTCTTACCGATAATTCGAGTAGAGGTTAAAGCTATAAGACTTCGTAATAAGAATTGCTTATAAATATATTCAATGCGAAAGGTTAAACATGTATGTACTCTAAGTTTATATGTGAGCTTGATTTGCACTAAATCATAAGGTAGTTATGTGATGCATACGAGAGCAATCTATGAGACTATTCCTATGATTATGTGACATCGGATCAGTGTGAGAGGTTATGTGAAATCATACGATATATCTATGTCACATGAGCTCACTTTTATGTGAAAGTTTATCTGCCTATGGTATATGATGAGATGTGCATATTCGGTAAAGGGATGGTATGCCCGAAGGAAGAGTGAAATAAAAATACGAATAACTATGTTATAATTTGATTGTTATCTGTTGACACTGCTTAAAACTTACTAAGCATTGTAATGCTTACTCCGTTTACTCTGTTTCCTCTGTTTTATAGATCTCATTTGGAAGCTACAGGCTCGGGGATCATCAGCAACTAGTCACACTATCACTATCCATTGTTTGGTACTGCTACGTTTTGGATTATCTTATGGCATGTATAGAATAGACTAGTGGCGGAAGAATATTTTTGGTTAATGTATATAAGCCATGCGAAAATGGCATCTTTTGAATGTTTACTTAGAGAAGTTTAAATTTTATCCCTGGCTGTGCTTAGTGCTTATTTAAATGAATGATCTTTATTTCAAGAAAAAGTTCAAAATTTTACTGTTCTGACATGAGTTACAAGTCCGGTAATGCCCCTTACCTATTCCGGCGACGGTTACGGGATAGGGGCGTTACACCTTATATTACCAGAGTTGGTAGGCTTAGCAGGCCCCATAGAGGACCCAAGGTCTGCATCTCTTTCACAGCCTACACCCATGCTAGAGCCGAATTCCTCATTGACCTTCTCTTTAAACCTAGTCGTATTTCCACCTAAACCCCCATTCACATTCTCCTTATCCTTTCCCTTGATATCCATATCTCTTCCATGGCCTGCATCCATTCTAGAGCCCAATCCCTCATTGACCTTCTCCTTAAACCTAGTTGTATTTCCACCCAAACCCCCATTCACATTCTCCTTATCCTTTCCCGTGATATTTCTTCATCAACCGCACCAAAATCCTTTCCCATTTCCGCCATCGCATTTAACATCGTGAATCTAGATCCTAATGGATCCTTCTTAGATTTTTCCGCGTTGTTAGCCCAAAAATCTATTTTTCCATGCCACGATTTCCTCTCCACCAACATCCACGGTCCGTAATCCAAACCCTTCCTACCTTCTACTCCACTGACGGCGTCGCTTGGATTTGCAACCACAACATTAGCATGTCTTTTCTAGGTCAAATTTGCCACCATTGACGGGTAAAAATCCTTGACGTGACCGTACTTACCGCAAAAAAAAAGTAAACTATCAAAAGTGCCTCGTATTCTACTCACTGAACGACACCATCGACCATAACCTGAGAAATCAGAAACTTGGCAAGGTTAATAAGCACAGCCAAGCGAGCAAATCGACATCTGGTTTTGTTAACAGTTTGAAAATCCAACTTAGCCACTTTCCCGATTAGCCCTCTAATGGCCTCTATGATCTTCCAATTGTACATGTATCTTGGAAAGCTCGACAACTAGATCCAAGCCATCACTACGCTGGGATATGGCTACGACGGACTAAAATCTTTACTCCAAGGTTGAATAGTAAGGTACTGACCATATAATATCCATGGTCCCTGAGTCAAAACCCTATTGTAATATTCATTGTCGTTAAACCTAACCAAAAAATAATCGTTAGGTATGTCCATGAGATGGAATGGTTTTGTAGGTGTCCATAGACTAAGGATATGATTGTGAAGAGCGTTATAGCCAATGCTTCGACTTAAGAGCTTGAGAACAACCGTCAATTCTATCTTTTTAAAGAGGATTTTTTTAATACGGTCTGAGAAGGCAATAGTTGGGATCCCATTGACCATGGTCGTACTCACATCTCCTTCTAGCAACTCCAATTCACTTTCACTTCCTTCGTTAAAGACATTACAATCCGGACCAGAAATAACTGTTTCTCTCCCTAAAAGCTTGTCTTTCCACGATAAATTCAGTGTCAAATATGAGTCCACAGCCATAGCAGCAACCTCCCCGTCGAATCCTTTCTTGAATCTCACTTTCTTAGTGTTTCGATCCCCATCAAGGGATCACCATCACCACCATTACCAAAATTTTACATAATTTGAGACACTATTCTAACTATTTTTTATATGTTTTACTTTGTTTTTGTTATCAATTCCAATGCCATTCTTTTTTGACCCTCTCTTAGTGGATAACACAATAAATGAGTGTTATTTTTTTATAACACAAAATGTCCTTACCGAAATAATAAAAGAATTTTAAATAAACTTTAAATGATTTGTTAAGTGAGTTGTAAACCAAATCCAAGACTTGGTTTATGTATGCCTTAAATATGATATCAAAATCGCTTACCCTCCATTTTAATTAGGATTTATATTTGACATATTCACTGTTTATAATTTATAATTATTTCGAAGAAAAATTGCTTTGATGAAATTACCTGATTTATTCATCCGATTAATTTCAATATCTTTTCTCTTTCCTTTTTAACTCATTACTGAATACATTGAAATTGACAAATGTTCTTTTTTCTATTTTAAGGAAATTTAATGAGCAACGAAGCTGTTTATTTTGACTTGTTAGTGAACTTTTAATTTTACAAATTCGCAATCTTTTTTATTATCGTTTTATTTGTTGATTCAACCCACAATTGTGTTAATCAAATATCACTTGTATATTTTAAAAAGTAATTTACTAAGTAGGCTTAATGTTAGCTCTAAATATTTATATTTTATTTCCCAATTTAGTTTTTATCTTTTTTAAAAAATCAAATTTAATTATTAATTTTTGAAAAAGAATCGAATTGTTTTTTTAATGAAAATAGGGATTAAAACATTACATGTTTAATTATGGTGGCTTATATGATAATCCATATATTTTATGTCATTTTTTTGAATTTTTGAATGTTTTTATAATTTTAAATTGTTTGTTCACATGATATATAAGACAAATAATACCATGTCAGCATGAAGTACATGTGGACTGTCACGTTGATTGTCATGCCAATATCATTAAAAATTAATATTTTAGTTAATAATTTTGTTAAAAAAATGATTTTAACTCTTTTAGAAGAATTAATAATTAAATTTAAGTTTAAAGAAAGTAAGAATTGAATTAATAAAGAAATGTAAGTATTGAGAGTAAATTTGATATTAGGCATTGAAATTTTATAAGAGGGTAGTTTTTTATAGTAGAAACTGTAGTTTCAAAATAAATAAATGAAATGGAATTTAAACTAAGGGTTCGTTTGTTTACATGTAAAAGGTTTTACGGAAAAATATTTTCTGTATTTTCTTGTATTTGTTTCACAGAAAATAGTTTGGTCAACGGAAAATGACTTATAGGTCAAGGTAAAATAAGCCCTTTTTTCCTGTAAAATGACTTACTCTTTTTGAAAAACATAAGTAATGAAAAGAGCTCATCTATAAATAATTTTATTTTTTATAAAAATTAACTTAAACCAAGCTTAATATTATTATATTGATAATAAATTTTATTTTTATTTTTTAAAATATTTAAAATATTATATTTTTCAATATTATTAAACATACATATTTAATTATTTATATTTAGTAATATAATAAATTATTAATATAATTAATTAATTTTAATATTTCAATTTATTTTAATAATAAATATTTATTATATTTATAAATATATTAATAATAAATATTTTGTAGTATAAAGGTTAAAATTTGTCATAAGTCTATATACATATCACAAATTTGTAATTTAGTCTTTGTTCTTTTATTTTCAAGAATTTAGTCCCTTTACTTTTCAAATTTGAAAATCAAGTCCAATTATTGACATCGTTAATTTTTTTTTCAATTTTGTTGATGTCACATTTTTAAATAAAAAATACTCACTTAATAGTCATGTAATTAAAAAATGACGTTGTAATAAATCTGAATTTAACATAATATTTTTAATATATGCAAAAACAATATAAAATATAAAATGATAGATAAAAATAAATTCAATTAAACAATAAAAAATAAGAAAATCTCAAATGTATGTTTGTTTAATTGAAAACAACTTTTATAAAATATTTTAAAAAAAATCTACCAAACAACAGAAAATATTTTACACAGATTCATCTAAATACAAAAAAAATATTAGCTTTTTCAGAAAAATAAATCATTTTCTAGAAATCATTTTCTGGAAGTTATTTTCAGTGAAACAAACGGAGCCTAAAACAATTAAATCTTAGATATTAAGAGTATTTTTGAATGTGTAGTGTGTTTATCTATAGTTAGTGTAAAAATAGAGGTGATGGTAAAATTAGATACTGTAGTGTGAGACAAAAAAAAACTAAATACATCATAAATGCCCATCAAAGGGGTTATAAAATAAGTGTATAAAATAAGTGTATAGATCAAATTAAATTCAATATTGAAAGTACTATTTTCCACTTGCATGAAAGTGAAAGCCACGCGCCACCGCAACTGCCACAAAATTATCCTCATTTTCCTAAAACAATCATGCATATGTTTGGGACCGTCAAGTTACAATGGTCCATAAATTTATTTCAAATTTATCCTAAGAATTTCTTTTTCACTGTTATATTCAACCGGTTGTATATCAACCGTCTGATTAAACAAATATTTGGGCCAAGACACTGACGTGGCATTCGGATCTAGCATCACCTTGGTCATCATAGGGCCAACGTCCCTTTATTCATAAGGAAAAACGAATTTCTTTTCTTAAGTTCAAGTATAATTATAAAGATTATATAGCTTTTGAATCATTACCGTAAAAAATTAATCATTAAAAATATAATAATTTAACCTAAAGGAACTTTTAACACCGTCCACACGCATATTTCTTTTCTCAATTTTTCATATCCGCTCTACATTCCACTTACTTACCATCTTACAATAGGTAAATTTTTGTTTTGATTATTTAAATAAAAATATTATAATTTGTTGATTGAATTATTCAAAAGTTTTATTTAAATTATTAAACTGTTATGTATTTTTTTTAAGTTCTGATAATGAGTTCTAAATTACAATTTGATGATAGTATTTAGCAATAAGTAGAAAAATATAGATTAAACTTAAGTTGATTTAATGATTAATATCAAAGATTAAAGAAAAAACTATCCGAAATTTAATTTATAGATTTTTGATATTCAAAACTATTTCATAAAAAAAATTGTAAAAGAGTATTAAAAAAAATTTGAAATGTTACAGTGAGTAATGAAATTGTAAAGTTTTAATTAAGGGAATACCCACTAACGTTATTGTAATTTACAGCTTAATATTTCACCTTTATCAATACAACCAAAACTCAGCAAAAAAAAATATTTTGAAAGCAAATAAAACAAAACAATTACAACTTGTTCCAAGGAAAGTAGAAATAGAGAACAAAGTTATATATATTTAAATTAATTAATAAAAATACTCAAAAAAAATGCTTTCTCTCATTTGTCCAATCATCCTTTGAAATGTCAACCAAAAATTGACAATTCATTTAGCAGAAATCTGCATGGAACCCTTTCATATATAAATTGACTTGTTTTAACCCCGAAGGAGAGAGCTCTCATCTTCTAACACGAGAAACAAAGAAAGATCTTAAAAAAAGGTTTGTGGGTATGGCAGAAGAATTTCATGCTGGGATTTGTAGAGGAACGTGGTGGAATTCGACGAAACCCATGTTAACAGGGTGTTCTCTGCCGCCTTCTACGGGGGTTGTCGACATGGGAAACTTTGGTTATGACACTGATATGGTGGATATTAGGGCAAGAACAAGGTATTATGAAGAGTCAACTAAAAACCCAGTTTCTGGTGTTAGCTCCACAGTTTTCCAAGGTCATCCTCATCATCAAACTGATTCAGATAGTGGTGGCACTAGCAGCAGTCTTTTGATTGATTCCACTTTACAAATGATGGGTTTTGGCCTTCCATCTTCGACAACTTCGGACTGGAACTTGTCTTTGCTGTAAGTTTGATTATGTGTTATACTAATAACTGGTTTTAGTATTCATTTTCTTTAGTATGATTGAGTATGAATTTTTATGGTTGAAGTTTCAAAGTTCATATACAAGGACGACCTTATAACCCAAAGCTTCAACCACAAGTTCAAAAAAGAAGAATATTTTAGACTTTTTTTGGTTCCCTAGGTTTGGAAAAGGAAGTCAATATTAGCAATCAATTGAACACTTAATTATTAGACTAAAATTCTCTACATGTACTGAATATATACTTACTGTTTTATATTTATATTTATATTTATATTTATATTTATATATATATCCATGATTGTTGCAGTCGGAGTAATGGGAGAACTGAGTTTTATAATTCGATTCTTCAAGAAGATATAGATTCAAGGTTGAACTATCGGCAAGAAACAGGCATGAGTTCAGTTCAAATCCATAACTACTGGAGCCCAAAGAGCCATTCAAGTCCTGGGAAAGATTCTTCCATCCCTGTTGTCGAGCCTATCGATCAAGATATTTCATTGAATTCAGTAACCAGCTCCGGTAATAGTACACCAACATGCCAGGGCTTGTCAGCTGGGTTCCCAATGGCTTCATCATCGTACGGTTACCCATCAACACTGTTACATAGTTTGTTTCAATCCGATCCTCAAACTTCAGAACAACAATCACTTTTCAACAACCGGTCAATCAACTATATGTCGTCTGAAAAATCTTCATGGCCAAAGCAGCAACCTAGTAGCTTGCGCTTCTCCAACAACACACCCTTCTGGAACGCCTCTGCCACTGGCATAAACGATGTTAAAAGCGGCTTCTTACCCTCGCCAGCATCACAATTTCTTGTACAAACATTCGAAGAGAAGGCTAATTGCCCCAGCTCGACAACAAAGGTATAAATCCAACACGTTCATGCCTCGGATCCAGTTCTTTGACAAATTCGATTCATTTATTTATTAGATTTTATTGGATTGGTATTATAGACTAATTCCACAGAAGTTGGAAAGTCGGCGTCAGGGATGAAGAGGCCAAAGCTTGAATCACCATCGCCTTTACCAACTTTTAAGGTACTAGAATATAAATTTGACCATTTCTCTTTTTTTACTATGATGGGATGTTGGAGCTTTTTTCTGCAAGTTAGTGAGAAGTAGATAAATACTTGATAGCAGTACTTATGATCAGGTCCGGGAAGAGAAGCTAGGGGACCGAATCACTGCGCTCCAGCAATTGGTTTCACCTTTCGGAAAGGTGAATTTTTGGAATTTTCTTTTTTATTTTTCAAAGTGTATTTAATTGAAGCCCTTACTTTTTATGTTTGGCCCTTTGGGTTAAATCTGTACCTCGCCTTTTGTTTTATCAGACGGATACGTGTTGAAAATGGCCAACCATGTTGCTATTATGTTTTTGTTAAAATGCATGGTACTATGATGATTCTGTTGAATGCATACTGCTTGTATGCATGTTGCAGCATTTGTGCATGTTGCAGCAACATATTTTCTGTTTTAGTTGCAATGTAATTTAGTTTGGTTGAGAATGAACTTTGATGTTGATGTTTTGATGGGTTGGTTGAGCTGATAAGTCAGCTTATCCATGTGTACAAGCAATGTTTTTAAAGTTACTAGGCTACTTAGTGGTATTAGGTAGTAATAACTGATGTAGTTGGCTATAAATGTATTGTTTTTCTTATTGAAAAATTAAGCATATCAGTTGTGAAACTCAGATTGTTTCCTTGCTGCAAGTTTGTGAGCAAGTAAATTGTTTTTGTTTCTTCCTCCTTTGTTCTTTGTCTTGTTCTTTTTCTTTTTGCTGCTGCCATTGTTCCAACAAATGGTATCAGAGCCTAAGTCTTAAGGGACCATTGATTTTGCTTCCCCTGCTCAACATCGGCTCAAACTTATGAGACCTCCAAACAAGCTTCAATAAGCTAAAGGAGGAGTTTCAAGGAAATGTGTGAGCTTTCCAAATGTGCAAGCTTAGCAAGATGTCAATGCTGCAAGCTTAGCAAAGTGCGAGCTGATGAAGACACCTGTTGAAGACAATATGCAAAGATGTGAGTCTGTCAAAGGTGTGAGTTCAGCAACATGTGGAAGCTCAATGTGTGTTGTATAGTTGCAAGCCAAAATGGCAGAATGAAGGCAAGCAACTATACTCGGGAACTGTTTGTGCAAGAAGAAACAAGTTGTCAACCAAGGCTGTGAAGGAGGAGAAGACTCCATTTGGTGAACAAATCTTTGGCACAAAAGACTGGGATAGTCAAGTGTGTAAGTCAGATTTGTTGTTTGTGAATGAGGTCAAGGTTGAAAATGAATTGGTCAGCTTGAATCAAAGCATCTAAGAGCTGCCAAGTTCAAAAAACTTGATGAATGACTAGTACTTGCAGCATGGAGTCCAAGGAGGAGTGTTGAAAATGGCCAACCATGCTGCTATTATGTTTTTGTTAAAATGCATGGTACTATGATGATTCTGTTGAATGCATACTGCTTGTATGCATGTTGCAGCATTTGTGCATGTTGCAGCAACATATTTTCTGTTTTAGTTGCAATGTAATTTAGTTTGGTTGAGAATGAACTTTGATGTTGATGTTTTGATGGGTTGGTTGAGCTGATAAGTCAGCTTATCCATGTGTACAAGCAATGTTTTTAAAGTTACTAGGCTACTTAGTGGTATTAGGTAGTAATAACTGATGTAGTTGGCTATAAATGTGTTATTTTTCTTATTGAAAAATTAAGCATATCAGTTGTGAAACTCAGATTGCTTCCTTGCTGCACGTTTGTGAGCAAGTAAATTGTTTTTGTTTCTTCCTCCTTTGTTCTCTGTCTTGTTCTTTTTCTTTTTGCTGCTGCCATTGTTCCAACAATACGGCATCTGTTCTCCATGAAGCCATTGAATACATCAAGTTCCTCCATGATCAAGTCAATGTATGTTTCGCCTCACTACCTTCCTCTTTTTATTCCTTTTCTTTATATAAGAACCCTAACATATGTATTTACATAATTTCAGGTTCTAAGTACTCCATATATGAAACAAGCAGTAGATTCCATACAACAAGAGGTATATTAAAAAAAGATAAAAGAGGACTTTTGTGATAAGTGGTTATCTTTTTCTATCTGCTAATAGTACTATTTGAATTATGCAGTAATTGTCATATTCTGTACTTTTTTTTTTCTTGCAGAATATTGATAACTTGAAAGATCCTGATGAGCCAAAACAAGCCCTAAAAAGCCGGGGGCTTTGTTTGGTGCCAATATCTAGCACATTCCCAGTTACAAATGAGACCACAGCTGATATTTGGACGCCAACTTTTGGTGGAACATTGAGGTAAAAGATGAAGACAAATAATAAAGCTAAATGGAGTTGTACAGTTACCACCAGCTCCGGCCATAACTTCGAGTTCGGAGAAAAAACGAAAAGAGATAATGGAAAACGTAAAAACTACCCAATGCTTTTCTGTATCAGTGTTGATAAAAAAAGCTAAAGAAAAAAGAAAAGAAAAGGAAATGACGGTCCAAAGATGGTCGACAGAGACCAACAAAGTGTGCTGAACTGCTGGGCCAACTGCTACAAAGAGAATGATGTAGCGCTAAAGAAAAAACAAAGAAAAGATTACCCCATTCCATGGTGTTTTTTTTTTCTTTGAATAATGGAAGTTTTACATATTATAGCAACAGGAACAAGTGCTAAATTCAGCGAAAATCGACATGAATTAACTCATGTTATACTTTTATTTATTTTATTGTTGCTTGCTTTGATGTTAGTAGCTGAATTTAGCAGATTCTAGACCCCTTTTTGTTCCAGTTGATTATATTTGTATAAGGTAGCCACCGAGAAAATGAATAAAAAAAAGATTGCATTAGAATTTCTTCGTGTTGAAGGCAAGTTTTTCAGTTTTTTTTATATATTATTAATTATTAATTTTGGAATTTGGTAGCGGAAGTCAGAGGGCGGCGCCCCACAGCTGCGTTCTTGCTTTTACGGTTTTTTTCATTATTTTGATTGACAAAGAGAGGTTAAAGGGGAAAAAAAACTCTTCAGTTTTTCATTTGTGTTTGAACGTATGGAATAAAAAATAATTTATGCTTAAATCTTCGAATATTATATTTAAACAAATTTTATTTCTACCTCTTACAAGAAAAATAAAAAAATAATAATAATGGAAAGATATGGGTTTTCTTTTTAGCTCTCCAAGTAGAAATAACCTAGGACTTTTCTGATACATATCAAAGGTATACTCAAGGGAAGCCTCAAAATCAAATTTTAGAAATTAATATTTGAAGTTAAAAAATTTAAAATTAAAAGAGAATAAAGAAGATATTTTATTCCTTAATTAAGGGGGCCAAGGCCAAAGCTGCTGCTTCCCTCTATAGCTACACCCCTAGATATAGTTTTGATAATGTTACATGTGTGTTCAAGTAATTGATTGTTCCTTAAATCTTTAATTAATTAAGAATTTACGTAGGTCACTGCAAAAACTTGTTTAACACTTAACTATCTCTTCCTAATCATTAATTATGTGCTTAGTTCGACCTTTTTGTTGGCATAACTTTTCTTCAGTTGAAGTGCGGAAATTTTCAGAACTTTACCCTGAATTAACGACCAAGATAACTAGCATAATTCAATAGTAACCATATATAGATTTTTTTTTCAAACATTCATTTTTATGTAATTGATTCTTCGCATGTTCATCTTTATAACAAATAATTTAGATTTGAATTATTATTTTACTAAAAAAAAGTTACCGTAAACTCTGACCTAAAAATTTAATAATTTATATAAATTGCTTTAAATCAAATCCAAAACATGATAGTAGAAAACTACTATGATTTACGCCTTGTTTAGTATTTTGATTAAAAAAAAGTATTTTTGCTTTTAAAAACACTTTTAGAAGAAAAGTTGTGCTAAACAAGATTTTTTTTTTGAATTTTTTGGCTTTTCAAAAGTCCCCCTACTTAAAGCAGTTTTGGTGTTTAATTACTTTTTCACTCCTTCAGCAACATGATATTTTCTTTTTTTCTTGGTGCTTAATTACAAATATGTTAAAATCATTAACTAAAAATAAAAAAAAGTATTTTTTTAAAATAATAAAAATGTGTTAATATCTAATCTAATTACAAATATTTAATGCTTATATTTAATTATTTAAAATATAGTTCATCTATTCTAATTAAATTTTATAAATAATTAATATTTATTGCTTAAAAATATTTAAAATTTATATTTCATATAATAAAATATTAACAAGTTATAATAAATTATTTTTATATTCTTACTAGAATATAATAATTTTAACTAATTTGAACATTATTTAAATAAATATTTGTTACTTGATAATACCATGTCTAAAATGAACATTTTATTTCTCGAAAACACTTTTTTATATAAATGCTAAACACTCAAATCTTAAACCAAGCTTTCCAAAAGTACTTCTCAAGATCAATTTTCCAAAGCACTTCTTAAAAGCAATGCTAATCTAGCCCTTAAACTCTCCCTACAATCTCTGTTAAAAGTTAATATTCAATTTCTATTGAATCTAAATCATTTAAGTAGTTTTGTTAAGTGAATTGAGTCAAACCATTTATGATATTTCTAGAGAATTTAAATAGTTGGGCTAAGTGAATTTAAGCTTATTATAAGCTATGTAAGTGTATTAAAGAAATTTGTGGATGTAAGGCAACATAAAAAGAAATCACCTCCTTAATATCAAATCAATTCGTCAGTTAAATATAATCCTTGGTCTGTTATCCTTTGTTTTCTCCAACAAATTTATTATCAAGAGCCTATATGACCTCTTCAAAACCTTTAACGTTCTTCGCCTATTCCCCCAATCAAATAAGCATATTTGAAGGAGAACACTATCAGTATTGAAGCTCCAAAATGGAGACCATTTTCGCTTTTCAAGATCTGTGGAATGTGGTGGAGAAGGATATGAAGCCGAGTTCGAATCATATGCAAAAGAAGAACTACAAAAGCAATTGAAGGAGAATACAAAGAAGAATGCGACAACTTTGCGAATTATTCAACAAGGGGTGAGTAAATCCATCTACCCTATGATTTTTGGCATCAAAAGTGCCCAAGAAGCTTAGGACGTTCTAAAGAAGAAGTTTAAAGGGGTTGATAAAGTAATCTCCATTAAGTTGTATAATTATTGGAGAAGTTTCAATAATTTATCGATGAAGGAAAAATGAATCCATTAAAGACTTTTCTTCAAGGGTGGCAGAGATTTTCAACCAAATCAAGGGTTGTGGTGATACTATTCGTAAGACGAAAGTAGTGGAAAGAATTCTCAAGTCTCTGTGAATTGTTATTGTGATAGAGGAGACGAAAGACATATCACAGCTAACTTGGTACGAGTTGTTTAGCTCTCTAGAGGCACTTGAAGTTAAAGCCAATGGCTATACGAATCTGCCACTAGAGAAAGCTTTTCAAGTAAATGTCAACCTTAGGGAAAAGAAATTTGATGCGAAACAGGAACAAAGATGGGGTCCTGTTGGATCTAGTGCCTTAAGTGTAGTATTTTCGTTTATGTACACTTGTAATTTTTCGAACAAATTGATTAATCAAATTATCCATAAATTACATTAAGACTTTGTATATTGTCCTCACATGGTTTTTGCATGTAAAGAAAAATGGAAGAAAATGTTACTCATTGGTTGTCTAAATGTTTAACTAATACTAAATGGTATTACGTGGTCGGATCGTAGTACGGAAAGACAACTTGTATTAGTAGACGAACCTAAATGTGTCTTTAGTATAATAAAAAATGTGAAAACTGATTAAAAGACTAATATGTCGTCTATCAAGTCCAATTGGAGAGATGTGTTGTTTTAGGCATAGGAGCGAATGACTCCCAGAAGATAAAGATATAGATGTAACTGATTGGACTGACAGTACATCGGATAAGGTCCAAGCAGAATAGATCCTAAATCTGTTTATGGATTTATTCACTTGTGACGTTCATATTGTGACATACCTAAATCTTGAATGGACGGTGGACTATGTATACATGATTCGTACACTTTGATGTGAGTAAACGCTCGGGTTCGAATAGATAAGAAACCAAAAGTTGGTGCGTTGGATGTACGACTTCTATACTATGTAGCGTCATTCACAACAATGTAATTCATAGCCCAATACATGGGTAAATGATATCATCTCATTGGCATTACATGTTGATGAAAAGTAAACGTAGTCACGGGTAATCCATCTTTATGATGGATGAATTGATCACTAGTTGATAGTGATTGATTTTTCATGGAGGATGTAATGTCTATCATGGAATAAAATAGGATCATATTGGGAGAACGAATATTATCTCAAAGAGATCAATGATATCCTATAAAGGTAACACATTTATGATAAGGTCATTGGATAAGCACTGAATAATTGCTTTCATAATGGGAAGTCGTTGGGGAGAGCTCAGTCATTAGATTATAGTGGAATGACTTTGTGACTATATGAGTTTATAATTAATAGGCAAAAAGTCAAAACTTAATTATAAATAATTTGAGCATTAACTACATATGTCAAATCAGTCCCTCCGTTAGCTCGTTGAAACTAGAAATGAATTGTGTTTTTAAATAGAAATAAATGATATGTGTCGAAACCATTTTTTTGTTTTGAAAAATGGGGATCAACTTTAAAACGAGGTATGGAGTCGCCACAAATCCTTTTTGTTTAGGTGTGATCGGATCACCTAATAAAACATTTTGATTTACCAAAATACTAATTTTGGCCTACGAAAATCAAGACAATAGGTTCGGGAGTCAGTTACGAACAAGGAAGGATCAGCACCCTCGTAACGCCCAAAATTGGTACCTAATTGATTAATTTATGTCCTAATGTCGAAAATTTGAAAAGATTTTAAAATGCGGTTTCTTTTAAAACATCTAAATAACTCGAATTGGATGTTAAGAATCTCTTGTTCCGAAGGAATAAAGTATCACATCCAGTATGTTAGGACATAACCTTTTAAACCCTCGAAACTAAGATAAATTCTTGATTTTCAAAAATTCATACCTTTGAAAATTACAAAAGGATATTCGGTTATTTGGTCCAACAAAAAACTGAAACCCAACATGTTAGGGCACGATTTCTCAGATTTCCAAACATGGAACATTGCCTTGTTTTGACGTTAAGAAAAGATGGACGAAACTTTAAAGGGATATTTGATTATTTGGTTAAACGAAAAATCGAAACCCAGTACGTTAGGGCATGATTTCTCGAATTTCCAAACTTCAAACACTGCCTTTGTTTTGAGAAATTTTTGAATAAACGATTATAAAACCGACTCAAAATGCATTTATTTGGTTTGTTTGAGATGAAAATGGAATAATTAAAATTAGCCTAAATCCCTTAAAATTTAAATCACGATGCGATAATAAGAAACAAACATAGTATTGAGCATGAAATAACATCATGAAATAACAATGATAAAAATAAGAATTTACGAATCAAAATACTCAATAGCAACAATATAGTAACTACCCATTTAAAGAACTAACATTTAGTTTAAAATTAATGAATAAAAGTATGACGATTTAAAAAATATAAAGCCAAAAAATAGAAAAAAAATGTACTAAATTTCCAAATGATAATGAACAATTCTAAAACAAGTGATGAAAAAGAAATGGAATTTGAAATTAACGATATAAAAACAATTTAAGAATAAATTATATGTACCAAGAGATTTAAAGTAAGTAATGAATGTACAAGTCTGAAATAAGCCATAAAAAATCAAAAGTTAATAATATGTAAAATAATAATATATAAATTAATTTTAGAATACATGTCATGTGAGAAGAAAATTAAAATGAATAATACACAAAACAATACATATATGTATATCAATCTAAAATAGGTAATATACATAATACAAGTGATTTAATATATATACAAAAATAATAGTGTAATATTAAAACAAAGAATATTTATAAAAGAAAATTTAAAAATAAGTATGTTATATAATAAAATAAAAAATATACAAATGAAAATAAAAAAAACAGTGTGAAATAAAATAATTCAAAATAATATGTTAAAATAGTATTGTTTTTAAAAAAAATGAATAACTAAAAACTTAATTGAAATAAAAGCAAAATTCCTCCACAAAACACTTACTACCGTGGCCTGGGATAAAAACCATTTTCTTATCTTCTTTCCTCGGTATTTACCGCTGCGCCCCTATGCTATCAAGAAGAAGGAATTTTGGGACGGGAAGGACCTGGAATGTCAGGATGCCTAAAATAAGAATAGAAATAGTGATATGCCGATTTGCTGCTGTTAAAAAGCTAGGCACCTCTATATTCTTATTGCCAATGTCTCTTAGCTCCCGAACAGCCTATTCGATTTCTGTGCTTAAGCTTGCTCTCACTTATTCTTGGCTTGGATCTAGATAATAGATGTGGCAAGTCAAAGAGCTGATTGTCGAAAACACTAGCAGCTCCTTCCCCAACTTTTGCAAATGAACCCCGTTCAAGCACTACAAAAATTATCACTGTTTACGCCGCAACATGTCCGATTGCGAGAGAGAGAAAAGGGATTAGAAAAGAGCCCGACTATGCGAAATAGACAAAAAGGGAAGTTGGGCCAGTAATCCCTTAACCGGGTATGAACTCCTCCCTTCTACGCTCCGTGGGTCCATTATTACCTAATTCCCTTAAAGACGGAATTGCTCTTAGTCTTTATCCAAGAGATGTCCCTGAGACTAAATAAGGAAATTGTCTCTTTGCTTAAGCACGAGATTCGACAGGTGACCAAGGAACCAAGATTCACGTAGAAAGACTGGCACTATTACAGGAGCGCTTATGAAATCTATCTTTTCTATTTCATAATGTAAGACTTTAGGCACTCTAGACCTTATAAGCCTTTATACGTTATACGTAAACCCGGAGAAGACTTGCTTTTCCTCGAAAGCAACCAATAACCAGCTTTATTAAAATGAATAACTAAAAACTTAATTGAAATAAAAGCAAAATCAAAAGGATAATTCATAAACAAAACAAATTATTAAAACAGGACCGAGGACCGAAATAAAATGCGCCCAAATATTCGAGGATTAAAACTGAAAATGTCCCAAATCCCAAAACGTTGTGTTTAGGCGAGGATTAAAACAAAACTGACATAAAATTTCTAGGCAAAATTTTAAAAAATAAAAGGGAATAAACATAGGCCTAATCGAACAGCAACGCAAATAGGGGGATTAACTGTGCAAATAACCCCCTTTAACAAAACATGCGGATCCTCCAAGGTATCAGATCGGGTCACACGGGTAAGGCCTATACGGCATCGTTTTGGAGCCACTGAAACAGGCCCCAAACGGTGTCATTTCACGCACTTTATAAAAACTAAAAAGAAAAAACCTAAAATGAAAACTTAAACACTCTAAAAAAAATAAAAAACACAAAGAAACCCTAAGTTCCTATTTCACTCAGTCGAATCAGTCCCCCACCATCGTTTCATCACCATAATCGGCAGATGGCATCGAATCCGACTCTATTTGGAGTCGTATCCTCCTAATCCTTATCTAAACTTCGACTTCAACGAAGCAAACAAGGATTCAAAGGCCATTATCAAGATAAGTCCATCCCTTTTTATATATTTATGCAAAAGATCTATGTGCAGGAACAAAGAAGAAAAAAAATCGAAAACCCAAAAAATAAATCTCAAATCACCTTTTAAGAATTGATTTTGGATTGCCTGATATGTTTTACAATATGCGTGTATCCCCCCTTACAGTATAATCACTGGCTTTTTATAGCCGATAAAAATAAAAATAAAAATAAAATTACAAAAACTATTTTCTCTTTTTTTTGTTATTTTTCTACTGGATTCTGTTATTGCTGCTTCGTTTCTTCTCGCATGTTCTATTGTAGAAATGGCTGTACGGAGGAAGCCGTTCATGGTGACGTGGAGGAGACTAGAAGGCTACGACACTGGTTAGGGTTTCAGTTTCTGAAACCAAAGTTTGGGTCTGTTTAAGATTGGTCCATTGGGCTGTGTATTTTTTTTTAATTTGGGCCTATTATTTGGATTTTGTAAAAACTAAACTTTTATTATTTTGGTTTTTTTTTGTTTATAGCAGGCCGGGCAAATTGGGCCTACTACAGCTACCCCTCTTTGCTCATTGTCGTGTAAGGAGAATGGAGTAAAGACTATAAAAGGGACAATTTTGCCTGGTCTTATCGATTCTCGATTTCTTTAGTGCTCCTCTTCTTCAAGTAGTCTTACAGCAATTTCAGGAAGATAAGGTTTGTGACTTCAAACTACTCCACTACAACTTTAGGGAGATAAGGCTAGTGGCTAAAATCTGTTCTCGTGCTACCCCGGAAAGATAAGATTCGACATCTTCGATCTGCTCCACTACTGCTTAGGGAGATAAAATCTACAATCTTCAATTTGCTTCCTTGCTACCTCAGGAAGATAAGACTACAAACTTCAACCTGCTCTCTTACTACCTCAGAGAGATAGGACTAGTGGCTAAAATCTGCTCCCCTGCTACCTCGAGAAGATAAGATTCACCATCTTCGATCTACTCCACTACTACTTAAGGAGATAATATCTACAATCTTTAGTCTGCTTCCTTGCTATCTCAAGAAGATAAGACTTCAAACTTCAACCTGCTCTCATGCTACCTCAGAGGGATAAGGCTGGTGGCTAAAATCTGCTCCCATCCTACCTCAGGAAGATAAGATTCATCATCTTCAGTCCACTCCACTACTGCTTAGGGAGATAAGGTCTACAATATTTAGTTTGCTTCTTTACTTCCTCAGGAAAATAAGACTACAAACTTCAACCTACTCTCTTGCTACCTTAGAGAGATAAGGCTGGTGGCTAAAATCTGCTCCCCTGCTACCTCGGGAAGATAAGATTTGCCATCTTCGACCTGCTCCACTATTGTTTAGGGAGATAAGATCTATGATCTTCAATCTGTTTCCTTGCTACCTTAGGAAGATAAGACTACAATCTTCGACCTGATCCCTTGCTACCTCAGGAAGATAAGGCTGGTTGCTAAAATCTGTTCCCCTGCTACCTCGGGAAGATAAGATTCATCATATTCGATCTACTCTACTACTGTTTAGGGAGATAAGATTTATGATCTTCAGTCTGCTTCCTTGCTACCTCAGGAAGATAAGACTACAATCTTCGACCTACTCCTTGCTACATCAGAAAGATAAGGCTGGTGGCTAAAATCTGTTCCCTACTACTTCAGGAAGATAAGATTCGCCATCTTCGATCTGCTCTATTGCTACCTCATGGAGATAAAATCTGTGAATTCATCGATGTTGCTACACCGTCCTCCAAGGACACGGTCTGTAGAATCGATTATGCTCATGCCAAATTAGGATGCTATGATCGAAATGAATCAAATGCTCTTAACTAGATGTGTTATGAATGATATATGAATGCAGAAATGAGAATAATCCTTTTTTTTTTTAAAGCTTAAGGTATCATCACTCTTTGTCCATCAGGGCATTATCACTGACATATTATGTTGTCATCTTGTTTGGCTGGTATTCTTGATAGAAAACTCAAAGAAACAATCACATTCTGCACAGCAAGCTTGCCCCGCTGTAATTTCAGAGTCCCTTCCACTGTACTTTTTGGGACATAAAGTTTGTATTTCCCACTACAAATATTTGGTTTCTTCCATCCATCCTACTGCAACTTAGAGTTATAGGATTTGTACCATCTTCAATCAATTTAATCTGTTACACCATTCCCTGGGTATAATGACCAGATGTATATGTCTGATACTTGCATGAATGCAGAGTATCATTTTTATTTTCTCGAGGATAATCCTCTTTTACACTCGGGTTGACATTGCTCGTTATTTGTAGAGGTCGTATCACCGATGAAATGTCTTGTCTTTTTATTCAACCAATAAAAAGTCCAAATAGATAATCATCTTTCTCCAATATTTCCAGCCCTTAAGCTTGGTGAGTTCTAAACAATAGTCCTGTTTCAGGTTTTTATATTATTTAGAAGCTTCCCAACGTAATATGCGAAACTCCTTTTATGAAAGTATTATTAGTCCACTAATCATTATTTCAATGTAAAATGCTTGAAAAAGATTAGAACAATGGACCGAAAGGAAATTAATTAGGAGAATAGCACGAAGCGAGTAAGTTAATCAGGGATAACAAATGCAATTAAGAAAGAAATTTATTGGGACGTATCCCAAAAAGAATAAGGTAATCAAAGATAGTAAATTCAAAATGGGTAAAATGGAGAACTAGGTGCCCCAGATGTCACTCTTGAGCTTCTCTGTACCAACTTCTTGAGGAACATTTTGAGCTCAATTTGTGTTTAAGGGATCCGAAGTACTTTGCGATGCCCCAAGACGTAGCCTACTTCTTCATTGTTAATTCAGGCATACCAAGACTACTGTGTGCCCCACTTTGATCCAAATTTGAGTCGCCCTTTTCGGGTTTTCAACTCAAATCCCCTTTGGTCTCAAGGCGCCCTTTGCGGGTTTTTGCCTTGGCCTCTTCTTTTTTTTTCTTTTTTTGATTGATAATTTTTTTATTTTTGATTGATTTTTTTATATTATTTTTTATTCTTTCTTTTTTTATTTTTATATTTTATTTATTTTTTTAAGGTCTCAAGGCGCTCTTTGCAAGTTTTCACCTTGGCTTCTCCCCTTTTAGGTAGAATACTTCTTGATTGGATTTGTCATCCATCTTGGTCAATATCAATGCTCCTCTAGAACAGATCTTCTTTACTACATAAGGTCTTTCCCATTTTGGCATCCACTATCCCTTGAAGTCCTTTTGTATAGGAAGGATCCTCATCAATATCAAGTTCCCCTCGTGGAATTCTCTAGGATGAATCTTTTTATCGTAAAATCACAACATTCATTTCTGGTGCATTGGACCATAGCTCTCAGCCTCCTCTCTTCAAATTCAACTGATCATATCGGGATTAGATCTATTCTGCCTCATCCAACTTCTGCTCTGACAAGACTTGGAGAAAAGGAATCTCGTTTTCAAGACCGTCTCTATCGTATAAGCCACTAAGCAATGTGTTACCCCGGTGAAGGTCCTGGCCGACGTTCATAGAGAGTAAATGGTAACTTTTTTATGCTAATCTTTACAAGTCTCAGTCACCTTTCACTATGACCTTTGTTGTTTATTCTTTTTTTATTCTTACTTTTTATTTTTTGTACTTTTGTTTTTCTTTTTGGCTGCTTTTGCTATACTGTGATATGGTGCCTGATTTTTGAACAGACTACAAGCTTTTGACAGTGTGCAGTTGTATTAGACATGATCCTTTCTGACATTCCTTGTCGGCACCTGATTTTTCTTTTTTTTTTTGGTTTTTCTTTTTGGAATTTGATGACTATCGACTTTGTAACATTGGCATATGAAGCGAATTTCACCCTTTTCATGAAGTAATTGATGATTGCCAAGATGAATTGATGTATTTTAGACGAGAATGACCTGATAACATCCATGACCCACATAGAGAAAGTCTATGAAGAAATGAATGAGGCGCATGAATCTTGTCTCCCTAAATACAGCCTAACTGATACAATCCCATTCCATGGTGGATCAATAGTACCCAGACCTCATGATAAGCATGGTTACTGTGAAACATGTGTCCTTCTGGCACCATATAGACATTTTTTTAGCGTCCATAGGTCTTAATATCTTGACATGGTTATGCGAAAACATCATTGAATTCTTGGAATAACTCAATGACGATTCACTTTGTCTCTGTAGTGACTTAGGCTCCGATCTTTGCCTCTTACTCACAATGGCTGCTGACCCTTCGTAAAGTAGGATCTGTTTTTCATCTTATTCTACCATCCTTAAAAAATTAGGAGATAACTTGCAATCTCTGTAATCTTCAAAGTCTTAAGATCCTCCTAAACACATATCTCACCAAAAGGAGACTCTAAGTTAGTGACAGCGTCACTCACGTCATTGATATCTGGGGACCTATTGTAGGTACGAAGGCAGACTCCAAAGAATAAATGATTCTAAGGATGATTATTTGTATGGTATGATCATGAATGAAGAATAAAAGAATATTTGAAAGAAAGACAAAAGAATCTAAGAACAATTATTTGTACAATATGAAATGGAAAAAATAGAAGGATATTTGCTAAAAAATATGCATTTTATTGAAATAAAGATTTTGGACGCAAGCCATTTTCACAAAAGGATTCTTATTGCCTCAAAGCTTAAAGCAACAAGCGTGTTCTAAATATTACTCTAGATTAGCTCTAAAAATATAGGTATTTCTTCCACAGTCCCATTGTTCAAAACACTCCCAAGTATGCAAGGTTTTGGAAACTTTTATTCCCCGATTCCCTTTTCAGATATGCCATTAAGATTCCCCGATATTTCCCTCCGGGCTTTTGACCTGTTCAAGGCATCGCAACTCTTTTGCCCCCACTTTCAAATATTACATTTACTTCAATGTCAGAGTGATTAGGTTCTGAGGAATCGTCGAACTTCACAATTCCCATTTCAATGAACCTTTCGACCAACTTTTTAAATGTAGTGCAATTTTCAATTGAGCGTTTCGTTATTTTCACATGGTACTCACGTTGAGCGTTCTCATCATACCATTTTGGGAAAGGAGGTTGCATAGGTTCCGAGTAGAACGGAGACACCACATGCACATCAAAAAGATTCTGATACAACTCATTATATGACATCGAGATGGGTGTAAATTAGAGCTTTTCTGTACTTGGCCTGGAGTTAGATTCCTGCCTTGAAGAGCTTTGATAGCTAGTGGTTACAGTCCTCGACTGATCTACTTTGACTAATTTGGAAGGTATGCTCACGATGTTCACCTCATTCTCCTTGCTTCTCGGGGCTGACCTTTTAGTGCTTTCTTCCGTATCTATCCTCCTACTTCTTACCACATTTTCAATCATCTCACCGGTCATTACTATATCTGAAAAGCTCAAAGTAGCACTTCCCAACATATGGTTAATGAACGGGACTTTCAAAGTATTGACGAAAAGCATCGTGGTCTCCATTTTCAGAAGAGGCGGTTGGACTTGCGTTGCTACCTCTCTCCATCTTTGGGCATATTGCCTAAAGCTTTCATTCTGCTTCTTTTCCATATTCTGCAGGGTAATTCTATCGGGTGCCATGTCTGTTACATGGCTATACTGCTTCATAAAATCTTATGCTAAATCCTTCCATGAATTGATTTTAGCGTGACTCAATTGATTGTACCATTTAGCTGCTGATCCGATCAGATTGTCTTGGAAGCAATGGATTAACAGTTGGTCATTATTAACATATCCTCTCATCATTTGACAGAACATTATGATGTGCGCTTCAGGACAACTAGCCTCATTGTACTTTTCAAACTCTAGAGTCCTAAATTTTGGTAGGAATACTAGATTGGGGACCAAACTCAGATCCTTGGCATCAACCCCACAACAGTAGTCAATGTTCTCCATTGCCTTAACTTTTTCTTTCAACCACCTATACCGATCCTAGAGTTGTTTGGGAAGTCCCATATTTGTTTTTCCATTTTGTCTAGATCAGGAACTACAGGATTGGTTGAATTACCCCCTGGATTAGAGCCTGAGCCTATCGGGGTAAACCACTGGTGCCGAGGTACTGACCTGATATTGCTGGGTTCTGATAATAGGTACACCTTGCGAACATATCTGAGTATTTTTCGGGGTGAAACCCGGAGGTAGAGAGGCTTCTTATTGTCCTCCTCAGCATTGATCATAAAGCTTTTTCCTTTTTCTAGCCTCTTAATCAGCAATTGAGACAACTGATTCATCATATTTCTTTGAGACTCTAACACTTGGTCCCTCATATCTTGCTGGATCTTCGTCAATTGCACTTGCATTTGCATTTGTAACTGGTCTTGCATATCTCTTTGAAGTTGTTCAAGTCTTTCCAATCTTTGTTCCATATCTTTTGTCTTTGCATGGGTACTGTAACGATGCTTGATTGGTAAGTTTTTATTGGTTACCAAATTAACTGAAATAATTTCAATTAATTAGGGTCCTTTTGTGAAAATCTAATGCAAATGATGCAATGCAATGCAAATGGAATGAATGCAAAATAAAGAAAGGCGTTGATTCTGAATTCAATTCTATTAGAACAACTTTTCTAGAAAACAAATTCCTTTACATAAAACGGATTACATATGCGGCCTTACCCTCATATTCCAGGTGAAGACACCGATCCTTTTTCTTTGTAAAAGTCAAATCCCAAAAAATTCCAATAAATGCCTCCACTAGCTCCTTTTTACTTGATCCAGGCCGCGACTTATTACTCACTTATCCTCGCGATGTTTGTTAGCTCCTTTAAGAAAGTCGAGATGCAACAGCTCTCTAATAATCTTTATCAACTTGAATCCTCGGGCAATAAAACAAAGTCTTGTTTTCCTCCGCGAACTATCAGCCTTCTTTTGTTGTGTTTACTTGGATCATATTCAGACAACCGTATTATAATCCCCTTTATCAAGAAATCCGTTTTCCATGACAAGATGTTCTATTTAGCAATCGAATATGAATCAACACCTCATTTCTATAATGATGTAATGCAATGCAGTCATAAACAAAACAAAAACAAACCCGTTAGTACAGAAGGAATAAATAACAAATAAAGCACCTATTCGGGTGACCACTAGATTTCGGGTATGGTTCTACCTAAGGTGGACTCTTAGGGTACCTGAACCAATAGATTCCTCAATCCTCACCCATTATAGGCTCATATGGATCGAGTTTAGTACAGGGGAATACATTTCCCTATGGCCATGCGGAGATGAAAACCTCACGAAGGCATAACTTCTCACTCCCGCTTAAAAGGTGTGACCACAACGGTTATGAAATGCAATGCAAGAGTATTCTATGGAACTCAAACCAAAATGAATGCAGTAAAAGGATTGTAATTTTTCAAATCAAATTTTCAATTTTCGACAAAAGAAAATAATCAATTTTACTGCTTGACTCTCTTATTGGTCCCCAGTGCAGTCGCCAAGCTGTCGAAACCATTTTTTTGTTTTGAAAAATGGGGATCGACTTTAAAATGAGGTATGGAGTCACCACCAATCCTTTTTGTTTAGGTGTGATCGGATCACATAATAAAACATTTTGATTTACTACAATACTGATTCTGGCCTACGAAAATCAAGAAAATGGGTTCGGGAGTCAATTACGTACGAGGAAGTATCAGCACCCTCACAACGCCCAAAATTGGTACCTAATTGATTAATTTATGTCCTAATGTCGAAGATTTGAAAAGATTTTAAAATGCGGTTTCTTTTAAAACATCTGAATAACTCGAATTGGATGTTAAGAATCTCTTATTCTGAAGGAATAAAGTATTACATCTAGTACGTTAGGATATGACCTTTTAAACCATCGAAACTAAGATCAATTCTTGATTTTCAAAAATTCATACATTTGAAAATTACAAAAGGTTATTCGGTTATTTGGTCCAACGAAAAATCGAAACTCAACACATTAGAGCACGATGTCTCAGATTTCCAAACATGGAACATTTCCTTGTTTTGACGTTAAGAAAAGATGGACGAAACTTTAAATGGATATTTGATTATTTGGTTAAACGAAAAATCGAAACCCAGTATGTTAGGGCACGATTTTTTGAATTTCTAAACTTCAAACATTGCCTTTGTTTTGAGAAATTTTCAAATAAACGATTATAAAACTGGCTCAAAACGCATTTATTTGGTTTGTTTGGTATGAAAATGGAACAATTAAAATTAGCCTAAATCCCTTAAAATTTGAATCACGATGCGATAATAAGAAACAAAGATAGTATTGAGCATGAAATAACATCATGAAATAACAATGATAAAAATAAGAATTTACGAATCAAAATACTCAATAGCAACAATATAGCAACTACCCTATTTAAAGAACTAACATTTAGTTTAAAATTAATGAATAAAAGTATGACGATTTAAAAAATATAAAGCCAAAAAATAGAAAAAAATGTACTAAATCTCCAAATGATAATGAACAATTCTAAAACAAGTGATGAAAAAGAAATGAAATTTGAAATTAACGATATAAAAACAATTTAAGAATAAATTATATGTACCAAGAGATTTAAAGTAAGTAATGAATGTACAAGTCTAAAATAAGCCATAAAAAAATCAAAAGTTAATAATATGTAAAATAATAATATATAAATTAATTTTAGAATACATGTCATGTGAGAAGAAAATTAAATGAATAATACACAAAACAATACATATGTGTATCAATCTAAAATAGGTAATATATATAATACAAGTAATTTAATATATATACAAAAATAATAGTGTAATATTAAAACAAAGAATATTTATAAAAGAAAATTTAAAAATAAGTATGTTATATAAAAAATAAAAAATATACAAATGAAAATAAAAAAAACAGTGTGAAATAAAATAATTCAAAATAATATGTTAAAATAGTATGTTTTTTAAAAAAAAAATGCATAACTAAAAACTTAATTGAAATAAAAGCAAAATCAAAAGGATAATTCATAAACAAAACAAATTATTAAAACAGGATCGAGGACCGAAATAAAATGCGCCCAAATATTCGAGGATTAAAACTAAAAATGTCCCAAATCCCAAAACCCTGAGTTTAGGCGAGGATTAAAACAAAACTGACATAAAATTTCTAGGCAAAATTTTAAAAAATAAAAGGGAATAAACATAGGCCTAATCGAACAGCAACGCAAAAAGGGGGACTAACTGTGCAAATAATCCCCTTTAACAAAACACGCAGATCCTCCAAGGTATCAGATCGGGTCGCACGGGTAAGGCCTATACAGCACCATTTTGGAGCCACTGAAACAGGCCCCAAACGATGTCGTTTCACGCACTTTATAAAAACAAAAAAAACCTAAAATGAACACTTAAACACTCTAAAAAAATAAAAAAACACAAAGAAACCCTAAATTCCTATTTCACTCAACCGAATCAGTCCCCCACCATCGTTTCATCACCATAATCGGCAGATGACATCGAGTCCGACTCTATTTGGAGTCGTATCCTCCTAATCATTATCTAAACTTCGATTTCAACGAAGCAAACAAGGATTCAAAGGCCATTATCGAGATAAGTCCCTCCCTTTTTATATATTTATGCAAAAGATCTATGTGCGGGAACAAAGAAGAAAAAAAAACAAATCGAAAACCCGAAAAATAAATCTCAAATCACCTTTTAGGAACTGATTTTGGATTGCCTGATATGTTTTACAATATGTGTGTATCCCCCCTTACAGTATAATCACTGGCTTTTTATAGCCGATAAAAATAAAAATAAAATTAAAATTAAAATTACAAAAACTATTTTCTCTTTTTTGTTATTTTTCTACTGGATTCTGTTATTGCTACTTCGTTTCTTCTCGTGTGTTCTATTGCAGAAATGGCTGTATGGAGGAAGCCGTTAGTGGTAACGTGGAGGAGACTAGAAGGCTGCGGCGCTGGCTAGGGTTTTAATTTCTGAAACCAAAGTTTGGGTCTGTTTAGGATTGGGCCATTAGGCCGTGTATTTTTTATTTTTTTAATTTGGGCCTATTATTTGGACTTTGTAAAAATTGGACTTTTATTATTTTGGGTTTTTTTGTTTGTAGCGGGCCGAACAAATTGAGTCTGCTACAATATGAATAAGAAAGGAGAAATAAAAAACATTTAGGAATGATTATGGTTTTCTACAAAATGGAGGAATGAAATAATTTGGAAATTAATATAGGTTTTCGAAAATGGAAATGGAAATGGAAATGAAAAAGGAAACTATCCATTTGCAATCCTATATGGATTACTTAAAAAATGATCAAAAGAATGAGTTTATATTTTTTAGACTGTTTTGAAGTCCAAAAATGAAAACAAATCATTCAGTTATAGTGAAATTAAATATATTTTTCTTGAACTTTTACTAGGAGCAAAATTGTCAAAATTTTACAAGGGTAAAATTGTCAAAATTTTGTTGGGGGTAAAATAGAGATGTGAAAATTGTTTTTATATATAAATATTAAAGTTTATTTTTGGAAATAGAAAAACTAAATTGGGTTAGATGTAGCGACGTAAAAATTTTTAGCTTGGTCGCTAATTAGGGTGTTTGATTGAAAGTTTAAAGACCGAGGTTTGATTTTGAAATAAAAGGGAGTCGCCACCGATCTTTTTCTAGGTGTGATCAGACACATAATAAATCATCCTTTTTTGAAAAGAAAACTTATTCTTGAAAAAGTGAAGGCCAAATTTGGGGTCTACATGAAAATCCAGAGAAAAATAGGGTTCGGGAGTCGGTTATGCGCGAGGAAGGTATTAGCACCCTCGCGATGCCCAAAATTGGTATATTGTTAAACACGTGTTGTCTTGATTTTCAAAAATACGAGTTCAATGTAAGATTTAGTCGTGATCCGGTTAAAACACGAGAATTTTTAATAACTTTTTTTTTGGATTTTTGAGAAGGAAGTACCGTTTTAACACGAGTCAATTGATGTTCACCCAACATAGCGATGAAATCGATGACTTAATGTTAAACCGATACGTTGCCTTGCTTATTGGAATTAAAAGAATATGAGTAAAAAAGGGTCTTTAATGTAGTGAACAACAAAATGATATAAATGGGAAGGAGACAAGAGTTAGAAATATATCAAAACACATAACAAATATGACAATAATATTAAAAGCAATAACCATGCATGCGAGATTAAACATAATAATAGTATCAAACACGAAATAAAACTATGAGTATATATGCATAAACATATAATAATAAATGAAGTGACGTAAACATAATATTAAAAATACTAATAGTGCTATATATATACACCTTATTAAGATATATACCATAATAGGTATTAATGGCGCATTAATAGTATTGAAAATATGTATATGATATATAAAAGGATAACATTAAAAATACATACATAATGCAAAGTTAAAAATAATATATGAAATATATACATAATATATATTAAAAGAATATACACATATATATATATGCATGTATTAAAAATAATAAGGATATTAAAAATAATCATTAACAATGTTACATACAAGTATATATATATGAATGTTAAAATATTTATTGGAACTAAAACTAATACTAATAGTAGTAAAACTAATAATATAATATAATATAAAAATAGGTAATTAAAAACACTATGATATGAATACGTATATATATGCATATATAAAAATACATACCAATATTAATACTAATAATGATATTAGAAATAATAATGAAACGCACATAAGTAAATAAAATATAATAATAATACTAAAATAAAGTAAATAAATAAAAAACTATATATAGATGTATAAACAATAACATAAAGATGTGATATAAAAACATATGCACATAATAATATGAAAAACATATATATATAATCTAACATTAGAATATTTACATAATATATACATATTAGGAATAATAAAAAAATAATGTTATAAAACAATTGTTAACAATACTACATGAACATATATGTACATATACATATTAAAGATATATACATATATAATAAAACATATACTAATAATAATAATAGTAATAATAATAATAATGTTGGGATACAAAAAGTTACTATAATTATGAAAATATAAAAAAAGCAATAAAATATTACTACATATATATATACATAAAGTATACTCTAATACATAATAATAATAATAATAATAATAATAATAATAAATAAATAAATAAATAAGAAATACACATAATAGTATCAGACGGGTTAAAAAAGGACCAAATCAAACTAAAATCAGAGTTTTGGGGTAATTTGAAAAGAAAGTAAAGAGAAAAGGACCAGATTGCAATATGCGCGCAACCTGGGAGTCTTGAAATCGCAATATTTCCACATCCTAAAACGCAACGCATCAACAGGGGTTAAATTGAAATGCGCTAAAAATTATGGTGCCAAATTGAAAATAAAAAATTTGATTGTAAAGCATGAAAAAATGGAAGGGCTAAATGCGCAAATAGCCCTTCCATTTAAAAAAAACGCTGATCTAACTGGAGCAGGTCGGGTCGACCCGACTCGGAGCCAAAACGACGTCGTTTCAGGTTAAATGGGGGGGACCAAAACGCACCGTTTTGGTCCCTATATAAGACAAATTTTTTTTAAAAAAAATTTCATTTGCAAGGTGAAAAGAAAAAAAAAAGAGAGAAGAGGGAGAGGGGGAGGGAATCCGGCCATGGGCCGGTCACCGGACCGCCGTGCGCTGTCATACATGGTGTCCGGATTTTCGAAAAAGGTAAAATTTTTCTCTTTTTTTTCTTTGTTGTTTTTATATGTAAAATATATATAGAAATATAGATTCGAAGATAGATAAAAAAAATCAGAAGACTAAATCACCTTAAGCTTTTAGTGTCGGTATTTTGGTCACTCCAGTCGATGTTATGCTTGTATTTTCCTTTATATTTTCTCGAATCTGCTTGTATGCATTGAAATATTCTTTGTATTGATAAAAAAATTCAACAACCCCTAAACTGTTTTACATTTCGGCCCTTTATAGCCTATTTCTCACATGCTTTATTATTATTTCTTCTATCTCTTCTTTTGCTTTGCTTGTTTATTATGTTTTTGCAAGGTATGGCCGATGCTGCATAGGGGTCGGTGGAGAGGGCAGTTGGCCGACAGTCAGGGGCAAGTGGGGGGGGTAGGTTCAGCGCCTCTTAGGTTTAGGGTTTCTATTTTTGTTTTGGGTTTGGGCTGATGCATGTTGGGTTTGGGTATTAGATTGGTTTAGGCTTTAGTGGGCCATTCAGGTTTGGGTAAAATTTTAGGTTTTTTGTAATGTAAATGGGTCACGGGTATTGGGTAGGTTGTAATGTATTTTGGGTTTTGTGGGTTAAATTGGGCTTCGGGTTTTGTTTATTTTAATTTGGGCTGGTAAATGGGGTTATTGTAAATGGGTTTTAAGTTGGGTCAAATTGGCCTACAACAGCTACCCCTCTTTGCTCATTGTCATGTAACGGGAATAGAGCAAAAACACAAAGAAAGGCCAATTTTGCCCAGTCTTGCTGAGTCTTGACTTCTTTGGTGCTCTTCTTGTTCAGGCAGTCTCTTTCCAGTCCACTGCATCTTGTAGCTTTGGTTAAATCCACTGCATCTTCTGATATATGCCTTGTAGCTTCAATCTACTCCAATGTAACTTCAAGGATCTGAGATTTGTGGCTTCGATCTGCTTCACTGTAACTTCAAAAAGATAAGATTTACAGCCTCAATCTGCTCTTCTATCGCTTTAGTGAGATGAGGTTTGTGGTCTTCTCTTCTGTAACTTTAGAAAAGCAAGATCTGATATCCTCGATCAGCTCCACTGCAACTTCAGGGAGACAAGACTTGCAACTTTGACATGCTCCACTGCAACTTCAGGAGGCCAAATCTGGTGTCTTCAATCAACTTCAATCTTTATTCTTTACTCGGCATGTGATCTTGAGCTCAACTCATTTCTCGCAATATGAATTGACTCTTTAAACAGACATTAAAAACAAAAATTGAAAATAGCTCAGCATGTGATCTTGAGCTCAACTCATTTCTTGCAATATGAATTGGTTTTTTTAAAACTTAATTTGAAAAGCCGATTTTGAAAGTACCTCGACATGTGACCCGAGGCTCAACTCACCTCTCGCAATATGAGTTGATTTTTTTGAAAAACATAAATTGAAAAACAAAATTTGAAAATAGCTCAAAACATGAGCCAAGACTCAACTCACCTCTCGCAATATGAATTGATTTTTTTGAAAAACATAAATTGAAAAATAGAATTTGAAAATACCTCCGCGTGTCCTGAGGCTCAACTCATCTCTTACAATATGAGTTGATTTTTGAAAAGCATAAATTGAAATTACCTCAGCGTGTCCTGAGGCTCAACTAACCTCTCGCAATATGAGTTGATTTTTTTGAAAAGCAGAAATTGAAAATACCTCCGCGTGCCCTGAGGCTCAACTCACCTCTCACAATATGAGTTGATGTTTAAAAAGCATAAATTGAAATTACCTCAGTGTGTCCTGAGGCTCAACTCACCTCTTGCAATATGAGTTGATTTTTTTGAAAACAGAAATAAAAACATCAAAATACCAAAAGATGACATCTGGTGGAACTCAGGTGTCTTTTCCTTAGATTCAGTACAGCTATCATCACATCCTCTTGCACTGCTGGAGTACCTGTATATGTCATGCATGATGTTATCATGATATGCATATGTTTGTCTTAAATGCCTTTATGCCTACATGATTTTGCTATGTGTCTCAGGCATGTTTGTCATATGTCCTTTTTCGTCACGATTTTTTTGTGATGATCTGCATTCATTACTTCGGCTCTTGACTTTCTCTTTAGGCCCTGTACCCGTCCTCAAGCTTTACGAGTAATCTACGTTTCTCAGATATCACTCTTTTGCCCCTGGTTGAACTTTGTCCTTGCCTTGAGGCTCTTATACTTATCGAATTCTTATCCGGGTAATGCTTAACATTTCTTTTGTTCAGAGTATGTCATTTCACTATTTATCATGTAAATAAACGAAATAATGAGATGCATGAAAATGGTCAGGTAGGGACAAAAGGATACCTCACATTTATTTATTTCAAATGTAGCAAACAAAGAAAGTTAACCAATGATAGTGAAAAAGTGTCATAAAGAGAAAAGGGATTGCATTCAATGGATACAAATGCTCTAGATATTCAACGCATGGACTCTTCCACGTTCCTCAATCAAGAATCTTTTTGAGCATGGCTTCTTGCGTAGAAGATTTCGAGCTTTCAGAAATGCTTCAAATACTATAGTCTCGCTGTTTGAACCACCGTTCAAAACGTCTTGCTTTTTAAGCCAGTTTGTTTCATTAGAATGCCCTTTCGGGTTTTCATTCTAATATTTTGTGTTAATTAGGACGACCTTTTCAGGGTTTCACCTTGATCCTTTTTATTATCAAGACACCCTTTTCGGGTTTTTACCTTGATCTTTTGATCTTTTTTTTTTCGAATGCCCTTTTCAGGTTTTCATCTTGATTTTTTTCAAGCATAATATTTCTTCACAACATCTGAGTTCACTGGATTTGGTAACTCCTTCCCATCCATCTCAGTGAGAATCAAAGCTCCACCCAAGAATGCCTTCTTTACGACATATGGTCCTTCCCAATTTGGTGCCCATTTTCCTCAGAAGTCTTTTTGTATTGGGAGAATCTTTCTCAGCACGAGTTCTCCTACGTGGAATTCTCTTGGCTGTACTTTCTTGTCATGGGCCGCGATCATTCTCTTCTGGTACATCTGTCTGTGATAAATTTCCTTTAGACGTTTTTCTTGGATAAAGTTTAACTGGTCGTATCGAGCTCGAACCCATTCTGCTTCCTCTAATTTCGACTCCATTAAGACTCGTAGAGAAGGGATCTCAACTTCGATAGGTAGCACAACTTCCATTCCATAGACCAGAGAGAAAGGAGTTGCTCCCGTAGATATTCGCACAGATGTGCGATATGCATACAAAGCAAATGGTAGCTTTTCGTGCCAGTCTTTATATGTCTCGGTCATTTTCCCAATAATCTTCTTAATATTCTTGTTGGCTGCTTCAACAGCTCCGTTCATTTTCGGGCGATAGGGTGATGAGTTATGATGCTTTATTTGAAATTGCTCACACACTTCCTTCATTATCTTGTTGTTCAGATTCAAAGCGTTATCTGAAATGATTCTTTCAGGTAAACCATATTGACAAATGATTTCCTTTTTCAAAAACTTGCAAACTGCAGTCTTCGTCACGTTGGCAAACGAAGCGGCTTCTATCCATTTTGTGAAGTAATCAATAACCACAAAAATGAATCGGTGTCCATTAGAAGCTTTTAAGGAAATTGGCCCTATAACATCCATGCCCCACATAGAAAAAGGCCACGGAGAAGTCATGACATGAAGGGGCGAAGGGGCTACGTGAATCTTATCGCCATAAATTTGACATTTGTGGCATTTTCTTGCATATATAAAAATACATACAAATATTAATACTAATAATGATATTAGAAATAATAATGAAACGCACATAGGTAAATAAAATATAATAATAATAGTAAAATAAAGTAAATAAATAAAAAACTATATATAGATGTATACACAATAATATAAAGATGTGATATAAAAACATATGCACATAATAATATGAAAAACATATATATAATCTAACATTAGAATATTTACATAATATATACATATTAGGAATAATAAAAAAATAATGTTATAAAACAATTGTTAACAATACTACATGAACATATACGTACATATACATATTAAAGATTTATACATATATAATAAAACATATACTAATAATAATAATAGTAATAATAATAATGTTGGGATACAAAAAGTTACTACAATAATGAAAATATAAAAAAGAGCAATAAAATATTACTACATATATATATACGTACATAAAGTATACTCTAATAATAATAATAATAATAATAAATAAATAAATAAATAAATAAGAAATACACATAATAGTATCAGACGGGTTAAAAAAAGACCAAATCGAACTAAAATCGGAGTTTTGGGGTAATTTGAAAAGAAAGTAAAGAGAAAAGGACCAGATTGCAAAATGCGCTCAACCTGGGAGTCCTGAAATCGCAATATTTCCACATCCTAAAATGCAATGCATCAACAGGGGTTAAATTGAAATGCGCTAAAAATTATGGGGCCAAATTGAAAATAAAAAATCTGATTGTAAACGCATGAAAAAGCAAAAGGGCTAAATGCGCAAATAGCCCTTCCGTTTTAAAAAACACGCGGATCTAACTGGAGCGGGTCGGGTCGACCCGACCTGGGGCCAAAACGATGTCGTTTTAGGTTAAATGGTGGGGACCAAAATGCACCGTTTTGGTCCCTATATAAGACAAAAATTTTTTAAAAAACTTCATTTGAAAGGTGAAAAGAAAAAAAAGAGAGAGAAGAGGGAGAGGGGGAGGGAATCCGGCCATGGGCCGGTCATAGAACTGCCGTGCGCTGCCGTCGTCAGCCACCGTACACAGTGGTCGGATTTTCGTAAAAGGTAAAATTTTTCTCTTTTTTTTTCTTTGTTGTTTTTATATATAAAATATATATAGAAATATAGATTCGAAGATAGATAAAAAAAATCAGAAGACTAAATCACCTTAGGCTTTTAGTGTCGGTATTTTGGTCACTTCGGTCGATGTTATGCTCGTATTTTCCTTTATATTTTCTCGAATCTGCTTGTATGCATTGAAATATTCTTTGTATTGATAAAAAAATTCAACAACCCCTCAACTGTTTTACATTTCGGCCCTTTATAGCCTATTTCTTACATGCATTATTATTATTTCTTCTATCTCTTCTTTTGCTTTGCTTGTTTATTATGTTTTTGCAGGGTATGGCCGATGCTGGAGAGGGGTCGGTGGAGAGGGCAGTTGGCCGACAGTCAGGGGCAAGTGGGGGGGTAGGTTCGGCGCCTGTTAGGTTTAGGGTTTCTGTTTTTGTTTTGGGTTTGGGCTGATGCATGTTGGGTTTGGGTATTAGATTGGTTTAGGCTTTAGTGGGCCATTCAGGTTTGGGTAAATTTTTAGGTTTTTTGTAATGTAAATGGGTCACGGGTATTGGGTAGGTTGTTATGTATTTTGGGTTTTGTGGGTTAAATTAGGCTTCGGGTTTTGTTTAGTTTAATTTGGGCTGGTAAATAGGGTTATTGTAAATGGGTTTTAAGTTGGGTCAAATTGGCCTACAACAATCATATTACAGAGTATTAGGTCATAAAGGCTTAAGAAGTACTTATAATTGGACCCGATGTGAGAAAAGCCTAAAAACCCCTCATAAACATGAAAAGGGCGATAACCCTAGTAGGAATACTAGGGTGTGCTGTCCACCCTAGTCCTATTGTAAGTAGGATGTTGTTTTTCTATTTGAAACAAAACACTACAACTCAACAAGGGTTATACCTCCTCTTTTTATAAATAGATGGCACCGGTAGAGCTATGAACACAACTTTGAGAGATTGTTATTATACCTAAAAAATAGAGAGAATTTATTCTCACCTATTACATATATTTTTCCAGAATAACAATTCTATCATTTTCTATTAAGAAGAGAAAGTTTTTGTTTTCACCTCAAAAGGAGAGAAATTCTTTCTAGTTCTGTGTTTCGGTTCAATTATTTCGAGCCCACACTCAAAACAATTCATGGTATGAGAATAGCAGAGAAGATCGTTTGGTTGAAATCTTAGAACAACGAACGTTTGCTAAGCAAAAAACATAGATACGAATTCAGTTAAGGTTTATTACTATAAATATCAGAAATTGGGTTAGTTTTCAAAATTTTAATTTTCTGTTGTGCAAGAAAATCATTTCCAAATCAAGATTTTTCTAACAAGTCCATCATCCAATAGAAGATCATTGAGCAAAAGACGAGGAAGCTCAAGTCAAGGTCGTGGTTGGGGACATAAAAGGATGTCATCTTCAGGTGAGCATAGGCCGGACTCACAATGTTGTATCTTTAAAAAGCTTGATCATGAATCAAGAGATTGCTGGCATTGTTTCACTCGGTGCAAAGTTCCCAATAATTCTAAACGAGACTACTAGTTTAAAAAGAAGGGTGGAGCTTTAGAATCTAAGGCAAATTTTACGAAAGAAAATGATGCCGAGAAGCTATTTTATTCATCTATGGATGCCAAGCGTAGTGCCAAGGAGACATGGTATCTTGACAGCGAATGTAACCACTACATAACTGAAGATCGAGAATCTTTCGTTGCGCTAGACAAGAATTTCTCCATGCAAGTGGAACTCAATGACAACAAACACATAAAGATCAAAGGGCGGTGAGTTGTTTCTATCCCCATGGATAGAGGTAACATAAAGCATATACAGGATGTCTATTATTCTCCGAAAATTGCGTCTAACTTGTTGAGTGTTGGGTAAATGATGAAGAATTGTTATAAGCTACTTTTTATAATGATCATTGTTATATTATGGATAATATGAGAGTGGATGTTGTTAAGATAAATGTAAAATATTTGTTTCAATTCAATATAGTGAAGTTGCAAAGCTATGCTCTCAAATGTGGAGACATTAATGAATCCTACCTATGCCATTTGAGATATGACACTTGAACTTTAAGAGTTTGCTGCTTGTGAAGCAAAAGGAGATGGTGGCTGGAATTTCTATAATTCATCCAAAAGAGAGAGTTTGTAAGGGTTGTGTGTACGAGAAGATGTATCGATTTCCATTTTTGAAGACAACTTGGAGAGCTTGAAACCCCTTAAAGCTTGTCCATGCTAATATATACGGTTCAACTCGAAACTTCATTCAGTAACAAGTAGTACTTTATTCTTTTTGTTGATGATTTTATAAGGATGATCTAAGTTTATTTTCTCGACAAAAGTCCTATGCTTTCAGCACCTTCTTGCATTTCAAAGCTCTTGTTGAGAAGAAAAATGGATGTTCAAGCAAGACATTCTGAATCGATTGAGGAGGAGAGATTATATACAAGCCTTTAGTTGAGTATTGGGAGGAGAACGAGATTCAACGACACCTCATCGTGAGGCATACCTCTCAACAAAAACGTAGTTGCTGAGAGAAAGAATCAAACAATTAAAGAAATGGCTCGTAGCATGCTTAAGGGAAAATGTCACTTTAACAAATTTTGGGCCGAAGTTATGAATACGACGGTGTATATTTTGAATCACTCTCCAACAAAGGTGATTTCGAATATGACTCCATTTGAAGCCTAGTATGATTAGAAGATGGTGGTAAGTAAGCTCAAAGTTTTTGGGTGCATCGCTTATGCACATGTTTTACCACAACATTGGGAAAATTTTAATGAAAAAAGAGAAAAAATATTTTTATTGGCTACAGTAATTATTCCAAGAGGTATTGTTTTTATAACTCAAAAACTAGTTAGTTGATTCTGTCAAGGGATGCAATTTTTGATGAATTGACTGCTTGGAATTGGGACAATAATGAATCACAAGTTGTTGTAGTACTCAATGGAGTCGGGATAATTCCACCAACTAATACCCCTCTTCCAACTTTGAAGACACAAAACAAGATAGAAGGTGAAAGTTCCAAAGTTGATACGTCAAGTGACGAATCAGAATTAGATTCTCCTTGGAGGTATCGCTCCTTAAGTAACATATATGCTACAAGCAATTTTGTTTTGTTTACTGAAGAACCACAAAATTACTAGGAAGCTACAGAGCAAGAAGTGTGGAAAAAGGCCATGAATGAAGAGATTAGGAGCATCGAGAAAAATTAGACTCGAGAATTGGTTGATTTTCTAAGAGGAAAGGATGCTATCAGATTGAAATGGATATTCAAGATGAAGTATAATGAGGATGGAAGCATTCAGAAATACAAGGCTAAAGTGGTCGCAAAAGGCTATTCGCAGTATCCAAGGGTTGACTTCAACAAGACATTCACTCTGGTTACTCAAATGGAGACTATAATAACCATTTTTCACTTTGCCATCTTAGTCAGAGATGAAGGTGTACCAACTCGACATCAAGTTAGCCTTCTTGAATGGAGAGTTAAAAGAAGTATATGTATGCTAACCCGAAGGATATGTTGTAAAAGGGAATGAAGAAAAAGTTTATTGACTTCAAAAAGCTTTTTACAGGTTAAAATAAGCTCATCGATCATAGAATAGCAAGATTGAATCGTACTTTTAGCAGTTTGGTCTTCTATGGAGCCCGAACGAGCCATCCCTCTATGTAAAGGTTGGAGGAAATAGGAACTTTCTCATAGTGTGTCTTTACATTGATGATATGATATATTCATGAACCGATATGAAGATGGCTGAAGATTTTAAAAGGGACATTATGGAAGATTTCAAGATGTCTAATCTTGGCCTTATGAAGTATTTTCTTGGTTTTGAAATCAAGCAATCAAGTATTGAAATTTTTATTTTGTAAGTATGTGGAGGACCTATTGAAGAAGTTTTAGATGTCGACTTGTAAACTGGTGCCCACGCCAATGGCACTTAATGAGAAGTTATAGCAAGAAGCTGGTAGAGAGATGACTGATGAGAAGCTTTATAGAAGCTTAGTGGGATCTCTGATTTATCTCACTAATACAATGCTCGTTATTATTAAGCACGTAAGTTTTCTCCCGTGGTTGATGAGTAAGCCGAACAAGTTTCATTATGCTGCTACAAAGAGAGTAATCAGGTACGTGCAAGGAACGAAAAAGCAGGGGCTGAGATATACAAAAGAATCGAGCAACAATTTGGTCAATTTTATGGATAACGATTGGGAAGGTTCTGTCGGAGATAAGAGGAGCACTTTGGGATATCCTTTTTGCTTGGGATCGAAGCTGATTTCCTAAAGCTCAAGAAAGCAAAACACAGTGGCTTTATCATCTGCAAAAGCTTAATATGATACAACAACAAGTGCAGCTTGTGAAGCAGTTTGGTTTAGGCGAATTTTGGTTGACTTGTAGCAGAAAGAAGAAATTTCGACTACCATATTTTGTGATAATATGTCAGCGATTGCGATGAAAAATAATTCAATTTTTCATGCCTGAAGTAAGCACATTGAGCTTCATCATCATTTCATTCGAGATTTCTTAAGCAATGGAGAAATTTGATTGAAGTTCGTCGGGACCAACGAGAAACTTATGGATGTTGTTACGAAGCTCATGTCATTGAAGAAGCTCAAGAAGTTTAAAAACTCAATGAAAATAACAAATTAAGGAGGGCGTGTTAAAAGTTAATTTGCAATTTCTATTCATGAATCTAAAAAATTTAAATAGTTTTGTTAAGTGAATTGAGTTAGTCCATTTATGATATTTCTAGAGAATTTAAATAGTTGGGTTAAGTGAATTTAAGTTTATTGTAAGCTATATAAGTGTGTTGAAGAAAGTTATGGATGTAAGGCAACATAAAAAGAAATTGCCTCCTCAATCTGCTATCCTCTGTTTTCTCCAACAATCTCGAGAAAGTGTAGAACAACACCTTTCAAGGAAAGCCACAGAGAAAAAGAACATTCAAACCTCAAACCCGACGACACTTAAGACAAAGCGTGATACGAAGAAATAGAAGCCCATTTCATAATCAAAGTAAGAAATGATAGGAAACTCTAAGTGAAAGAAGTAGGAACACAAAGGGGGGAGTCTAAGGATCATGCTACAAAATTTAATTTTTAGATACCAAAATAGTGTCATGCCATCCATTTTCAAAGATATAAAAATATTATTAGGCACTCACCTATATTTAATATCTTCTTTACCTTAATTTAATGTCACTATATAGATCTCATGTACCATCATTGAACCATGATTAGCTACCTCTTTAATAATGAAGTTTCATTGTTTTAATTATGTTTAGATAATTAAGTTTAGAAATGTTTATTTATATGATTTTCAATATCATTTTAATTTTATTTATTGATAAAGTGGTTGATTATTCATGAGATTCATACATTGATAATGCATCAAATATAATCCCTTATTGTATTAGCACGCAAGGTTTTAGATGATTTTGATATAAGGTATTTCATATATAAATTACATAATAATTTTACAGTAATTTTTTTTACAGTTAAATAATGGTTAAACCCCTCTATAATACTAATATTTTGGATTTAATTGTTATATTTAGATTTGGTATAATTTGATCCTCCTATTTTTTTTAATATTATTTGTTATTATTATGATTGTTAAATAGCTTTAAAAATTTTAAAACTAATTAAGAAGAATACATGATTTCTTAATCCCACTTGTTGAGAAACTGCCACTACCAACGTGTAAAATAATAGTCATTTGTATTAAAACGATGATATTGATTTTCTAATGAAGAATTTGCATATTATTTTAATGTTTAATTATGCTTTTTAAAAAAGTTCTAGGCAAACAACTTAATCTAATAAAATTTTTACATATTAATCAAATGCTTAAAAGTATTTTTAAAAAATCATTTTTTTTAGAAAAAAAATTTTCCATTAATGAAAAAATAACATAATCAAGAGAAAAAAATAAACAAACCACTAAACCAAGCCAGGGGAGGGGCTAGCAAGGGATTCGGTCCCCTCTAAAATAGAAAATTGTACTTCAACCCCTAAAAATTATAAAAATTTTATTAAATCCTTTAAAAATTATAAAATAAAGGCTATTAAAATAGTAAAATTACATTTTTACTATTATAAAGATTATAATTTAAGTTCGACCTCTAAAAAATTTTTTAACTTCACCCTAACTCATGCTAATAGACTTAGCTCATAAATCAATTCCCATTGTTCAATATCTTAGTCTACATTACTGAGACCAACATAGAGTGAAATCTCTGAAAAAGAAAAAAAATAATAATAATAAGAGAGGAGAAAATCATCCTATTTCATGTGATTTGTATGTAACAATATCACTCAAGCCAACCAATTAACAGCCTTATTAGTAGACTGACGAGTCCAACAAAAACATAAGCGCTGAAATTGCTCCTTCATGAGTAGACAATTGTAAACTAGAATACCAAGCTCAGAAGCATTACTCACACAACACATTAAGAGAGAACCTCGCAGATTGCAAGCGCGCTTCCATTAAATAAGGACTTAAAAAGGCAATGCAATCATGTAAAACTGCTGCAAATCCGACACCCCCTTCCCGCTCAAATCGTTGGTACTAACACTTTACTGAAAATAATTAATAATATTAACAATTTAGATTAATTAATAATATTAAAAAATAAACAGACCAAATAAAGGAAATTTAAAAAAAATTAAATCAGAAGTTTTAAAACTCGGCAACCTTTGAATTTAACTTTTTTTTTTTTAATATCACTTAATTCATAACATATGTTTTAAAATACACTTAGTATAAATTTAAACTTGAAATTAAAAAATAATGAATAAAAATTCTTGTAAAAATTAAGGCATCTTTAAAATTAACAAAAAAATTCTTCTTTTTACTACAAACAACTTATACGAATGACTAAAAATTATCAAATGTAATTAATGTATTATTAATTTATGTAATAAACATGTAAAAAATAATAATAATACTTGCAACAAATATAACTGATATCACTAGTTATTATTTCTTCAAATTAAATTAATTTAGGTTGTGAATTAAATCAATATAAAAGACTTGATCTTCTATGCCCTGAATTTAGTACTTCACATAAGCATGATAATCACAGGAGACGGAATGCCATTTGAAGCCATTATATCTTCAATTTGGTGCTTATTATTATTCAAAGGTTGTTCAGCAATGTGAAAGAATGAGAACAACAGAAAAGAGGGATGAATCAAGTACCAAAAACTCTCAAAGAAGCTTAATTCTGAAGAATGGGGTATGGCGAGTGACTAATCATCAGAAATTTACAACTATAGCTAGATTGGCATATATCGTCTTGACGCTTGCTTTTTCATTTTATTTACTTTTGGTCACCTTTTGATTGATCGGTTGATGGGTTTTATACCATAACTTCAAGCATCTGGATTACTACTCCATGGAATTCAATTCTTCTTCTTCTTCTTATTATTATTTTTTAATTTTATATTTGCCTTTTGCTTTTCGGCCAGGTCATGGAATTCAAGAATCTATTTTTCTTTTATGCAATGCTTTAATTTTACATATGTACATGTTATAAAGTGTTATAATATCCATTAAAATATATTAAATAACTATAAAGCAAATGAGAGGCATTTATAGCTATCATCTATATTCTTATATCTATACTATTATAATAATATTATGTTTGTTGTCACGTAGGTTTATTTTGCGCTTAAAGAGCAATGAAATTTTAAAAAAAAAATTTAAGGAGTCGAAATTAAGTTATATATTTTTATAAGAGTTAAAATGTAATTTCATCATTTTATTAAGTTATATTTTTATAATTTTCAAAAGGATTAAAATGAAATTCTAGTAATTTTAAGAGGGCCAATCTATAATTTTACCATATATTAACTTATGATATTTTAAGCTTTTTGTGGCCTAAAAGTGGAATTTCCCGGATTAAGGTCCCGCCAGCCCTTCCCTTCCTTCGCCCCTTGCTTTCATTTATTTTAATCTCACCAAAGCGTCAATTAGAGGCGGCTTGGAAGAAACATGCCTCACCACATCACAAGACAAAATTAATCTAAAATCTGAAAATTTTAATAAAAAAACAACTCGATTAAATAAAATTAGGATCGAAACTTGACAGGTTGAATTGATTTTGCCAACCTAGGCTTACTGAGAAATACAAACAAAAAAGAAAAAGAAAAAAAGAAACACAAAATGGAATACTAAAAAGGAAAAGCATTGATCTAGGCATCATTGCTGATGTTACTACAAAAAAAAAAAAAAAGGAGCTCCAATAGCCTATGATCAATACAAAAAAATAGGAGCCCCAATAGCCTATGATCAACACTGTAGTAAAATACTTTCCTTTTTTCTTGTTTTGGCAAATCAAAGGAAAACTCAAACAATAGCTATCTTCTACTTCAAGTTTAGTTTAGTGTTTTCTTTATTAATATTTTTTTTATATAGTTGAAAAAGGGTCATTTCTTTTCGCTTCTTTGAATCTAATCTTGTACCCCATTAACGAATCAAACCAAATGGCTTATAATAGCCTTCCAAGGAACCTGTTTTGTTACACCATTATTACAGATTCTTTCAATTTTTGTGTGTTGATTTTGAAAAAGCTTTGTCCCCAACTTTCATTCCTTTTTCTATTGTTTTGTCAAGCTCTGTTTGACCTCTTGGAGATGACCCCGTTTTAATGGACCTTTCATTTTCATCTCTATTGTATTAGAATCTTGACCCAAATTGCATTGTTATTATACATTCTTATCAAGAAAAGTGAGATCTAATTTATCATAGGATTGGTCAAGATCATTGAATTCTATGTTTAGGAATTCACATATTTCATTCTTACAAATTCAATATCGAATGTCTTCCAATTACACGTTCAACTGTAACTGATTTTACTAATTAAAAATCTAAAAATTAAAGATCAACACTGAAATTGGTTATGTAACGTTTCAAATTTTAAATTTATTGCTGCAAAGTAATCTTTAGATTTTTTCCGTCTAATAAGCCACTTTAATTTGCAACATTGAATTCCTTTAATTTGCGCTCCAAAACACCGCTGCCTTCTTTGCCAATTGTTGCACAAAGCATCCATGCCTTCAATCAGTAGTCAACCTAAAATTTTACTGTTATGTCCATCAAAGCTACTACAATTTTCTTTGTTTCACCATCATTGCACCTTCTCACTACCCGCTTCGTTGATTATAACAGCCTGATCACACCAATTCCTTTGACACATTTTTACCGTCGATTGCCTCATACAATTTGCCTCTTGTTGCCGACCAAAATAGTTTCATGTTAAAGTGTCTCAAGGCAAAAAATCAAGCTCATGAATGTGATGACTCATATTTCCTTAAGGCCCAATAATGAGGTCAAAGGTCAACCAAATCCAAGTAAGATTGAACGAGACCATCCAAGACTTTGTTACCAAGGCCCTAGATGTGCACACGACCAAAAAAGAAAATCAAGAAACCGAATCTTGGTCCAATTTTTCCGTTTCGGACAATTTCAAGAATCAAGAGAATCAATATTTCAAATTTTGGAAATCTTGGTCAAAGAAATCGAATCTTGCAGCCAAGGCGCATTTGATTTCATGTACGAGTTTAAATGAGCCAATTTCGAAAGCAAACGGATCACAAGACCAAATTCTTGAAAAAAATGGTCCATTAAGATGTTACAAGCCCACCTTGAAGTTTGGAAAGTAATTTAATTGAATATCAGGCTGAATTATCAAAGTGACTCAAATTGTAAAATATTTAAACTATAGGTCCAATTTTATTTAATAGGTGAATCATCATGTAAGAATTCAGTCCAAAGAGCCCATTAAAAGTCTATTTAATTCCTTTGGCTAAATTCCATTAAAAGTTCACACTTAGAATTATTATTATTTTTTTGATGAGTTGTCATGTTAGGTATTCTATTAGTTAGGAAAACTTATTTTGGGGGCCTATAAGTAGCATGGACGTTCACCATTATACACACACAATTGATTTATGTTTTTTTTGAGTTAATAATAATTCTCTTTGAGTTTCTTTTATAAGCTTGTTTAACAATCATTCAGGTTGTGGGAATCATCTTCAAGCTTTTTATTGCCAATGTAACAGCCTATTTTCGGTGAGATCGGACCACAAATCCGAGCTAAAATTAAAAAATTATTTTATTTTATCTTATGGTTTTCATCATGATAAGAAGGTCACATGAAAATTTTGTTACGAAAATTTTACCAATTGTGTGTTCAATTAGGGAAAGAACTAAATTGCATAAAATGTAAAAGTTGGGTTCTAGTAGCTATAGGTATTGTCGAAACCATTTTTTTGAAAAGGGTCGACTTATATACTTTAAAAATGAAAACGAAAATGGAAGTCGCCACCAATCTTTTTTGTGAGGTGTGATCGGATCACCTCGCAATTTGATCATCTTAATAAACAACTTTGATTTACTAAAACGACGATTTTGGTCTACGAAATTCGAGAAAATGGGTTCAGGAGTCGATTACGTTCGAGGAAGGATTAGCACCCTCGTAACGCCCAAAATTGGTACCTAATTGATTAATTGATGTCTTAATGTCGAAAGTTGAAAACTCGAAAAGAATTTGAAATACGATCCTTCTTTTCATTAACTTTACTTAAAAATTTTGCTTGAATACATAAAAACTGATTGTTAAAGACCCTCTCGTCTCGAGATAGAAAAATGTCACGTCCCGTAAGTTAGGACATGACACTTCGAATCATTGAGAATAAGTTGGCCCTTTTTATTTTTTTGAAATTTCACGTGTTTCAATTATAAAAGGATATTTGGTTATTTAGATCCAACAAGAAAAATCAAAAGTCCGTAAGTTAGGGTATGAATTTCTCGAGTCTCCAAACACAGAATATTGCCTTACTTTGAAAACCTTCCCTTTTTTGAATAACCTCGAACGTAGTATTTAAACTATTTGCATTTAGTTTATTCAAACTTAATGTACAAATGGATAGTTTTAAAACCTAAAGCTTAATATAGGAATACTATAAATAAATAAGAAATGCTATAATAATATAATTATGGTTAATATTAGTAATCGCATCACAATAAAGATAAAAATGAATGAATAAATTTAAAATAAGTAAAAAAAAAAGTGAAAGATACTAAGTAATGATGATAGATGTAAATAACATGTAAAAATATAAATAAATAATGAGTGAAATATGTGCAAATAATGAATAAGAAATGTATAAATATGAATAATATAAATATTAAAACAAAGTGATAATAAATGCATAAATAATAAGTAAATAATATTGAAATAAAAAACATGAGAAGTCGAAGTCGCAAAATATATATATATAAATGACTAATTAAATAACACAAAAAAACTAATGAAAAGTTGAAAATAAATAAAGAATTAAATTGAAATTTAAATAAAAAAATTATAAATCGTAAAATGATTGAGGAAAATAATTTATAAAATATTAAAGGTAAATGACTAAATTAAAATGTAAATGAAATTAAGGGTGCAATTTGCAACAAAATGCATGAATAGATAATAATAATGATAATAGATAAAATAATAATAATAATAATAATAATAATAATAATAATAAGAAGAAGAAGAAGAAGAAGAAGAAGAAGAAGAAGAAGAAAGAAACAACACAAAAATAAAAGGGAAATAAGTAAATAAATGAGTAAGTATATGAATAAATAAATAAATTAAATTAAATGACTTAATTGCTACCCAAACCAAGTTTAAGAGATAAATTAAGATAAAAAATAAATAAAGGATCAATTCGAAAGGGGCGAATAACACGGAGGGACTAAATGGGAAAATATTCCCTGCCCTTTGAAACGCACCGTTCTGGTAGGATCAAATCGAAACTAAAGTGAACTCTGAGGTATAAATTAGAAATAAAAAACAAACCGGATTAAAAATATTAAAAATACGGAAGGGCCTAGTGCGCAAATAGACCATCTGGTCTAAAACGCGCGGACCCTAGCAAGAGCGGGTCGGGTCAACCCATTTCACCTTAAACGAAGCCGTTTTGTGTCTGGGGGATTAGAGCCAAAACGACACCGTTTTGGTACCATTATTTGAGTTAATTTTTCAATTTTTTTTATTTTTAACATTCTTTTCAAAAAAAAAAAACCTCTCAATGCTCTGTCACTCTCCAGGATCTGGTAGAACTCCGGTCAAATGGGCCATCGCCGTCCGCCACCGTACACTGCGGCTGAAATTCCAAAAAGGGGTCCTTTTCAGCGGATTCGGTCTTCCTAACCCCGATTCAAAGCAAAAAATTCAAGAAAAAATCCTCTAAAAAAATAAATAAAGGAACGCCTCAGTTTCCTTCTCCAATTGCCAGGAAGGTAAGAAAAATTGTATTTTCAATATACATGTATGCTATAAATTTGAAAAGAAAAAAAAAGAGGAAATCACCTTTTTTGAAACTTTTGATTCTATTTTCTTTTTTTTCCTCCCCCCTTTTACAACTTGATTTCTTTTCGGCTTTATTGCCGATTATAATATTAAAAAAATATTTGCTACTGTTTGCATTTATCTCTGCTATTATTTCTTTGCCTTGTTCATGTGCTCTGTTTTTCTTTCTTTTTGCAGGTGCTGGGGTCAACGGGGGAACCTTGCTATTCTAGTGTAAGGAGACCAGGCCTCGGGCGTTGGGTATGCTGCGAAGGCACGTAGGTAGTAGCACAGGAACATGGGCAACGGCACAGGAGGGGCATAGAAACCCTAGGGTTTCTTTCTTTTCTGATAAATTTGGGCTAGAGATTGGGCTTGTAAAATTGGGTAGTGCATTGGGCCAGGCATATTTTATATTTGGGCCGTTCTTGTAATTGGACTGAACTTGGACATTTTTATTTATTTTTTTGTGTTTTTGGTTTTTGTTGATTTGGGCTCGGGAAAATTTGGGCATTTACAGCTGCCATTCTTTACTTATTGTCGTGTAACAGGAATAGAGCAAAGACTATAAAAGGGCCAATTTTGCCTAGATCTGCTGAGCTTCGACTTCTGTTGGCGCTTCTCTTCTTCAAGTCTTTAATATGCTCCACTACCCATCGCAACTTTGGGGAGATGATGTTTGTAGCTCTAATCTGCTCTACTGCTCCACTGCCACTTCAGGGAGATAAGGCCTGTGGCTTTAATTTGCTCCACTGCATCTTTAGGGAGATAAGGCTGATGGCTTCAATCTGCTCCACTGCAACTTCAGGAAGATAAGATTTGCCATAATTTGTAGCTTTAATCTGTCCCACTGCAACGTTAGGGAAATAAGATTCGCTATCTTTGATCAGCTCCACTGCAACTTTAAGGAGATAAGATTTACAACTTCAATCTGCTTTACTGCTACTTCAGGGAGATGAGATTTGCTGTCTTCAGTCTGCTCCGCTGCAACTTCAAGGAGACAAGGTTGGTGACTTTAATCTGCTTCACTGCAACTTCAGGAAGATAAGATCTATCATAATTTGTAGCTTTAATCTATTCCACAGCAACGTCAGGTAAATAAGATTTGCTATCTTCTGTCTGCTCTACTGCAACTTCAGGGAGATAAGACTGGTGGCTTATGCTCCACTACAACTTCCATCTTTGATCTACTCCACTGCAACTTCAAGGAGATAAGATCTACCACGTCAATCTGCTCCACTACTACTTCAGGGAGATGAGATTTGTGGATTCACCGATTTTGCTATACCATCCTCTAGGGGACATGGCCTGTAGAATCGATTTCATGGGCCTATGCTTATGTCGAATGATTAGGATGTCATGATTAGAATGAATCAAATGTTCCTAACTAGATGTGCATGAATGATATTTGCATAATGCAGAATGTCATGAGAATTATCCTTTCTTAATGTTTGGGTTGTCATTACTCATTGTTCATTAAGGTTTTATCATAGACGCAATGTCCTGTCTTCTTGTTCAATTGATATCTTTGATAGAAAACCCGAAAAAAAGTCATAATTTTAGACTCTTCTTTCTCAAATCCAACCTTTAGGTTTGGTGAGTTCTAAATAATAGTCCTATTTTAGGTCCTTGTACTATTTAGAGAACTCTTCAGAGTAATGCGCAAAAATTCTTTTGTTTGAATATTACTAGTCCATTAATTGTTATTTCAATGTAAAATGCTTGAAAAAGATTATCACAACGGACAAGATGGAATTAAAGCTTGAAATGAATTAATCACGATAGCAACTTTTGCTAAAGTACAAAATAAGGATAAATTAATCAAGATAGCACATTTTTCCAAAATACAAAATGAATAAGGTGAAAATAGGTACCCCAGATATCATAGCATGAGCTTCTCCGCCCTAAAACTTCTCGAGGACCCTTTGAACTTGCTATGTGTTTAGAAGACCTAGAAGGCTTTGTTGATGTCTCAAGATGTAACATCCCTCCTTTTGTTTAATTCGGGTGTAGCAAGACTACTGCATGCCCTCACCTTTGATCAAAATTTGAATTGTTCATTCCTAAGTTTTCAATTCAAAACCCTTTTGGTCTCAAGGCGCCCTTTGCGGGTTTTCGTCTTGGCCTCCCCCCCCTTTTTTTTAAGTGAAGTATTTCTTGACCGAGTCTGAATTCACAAGATTGGGCAAGCTTTTTCCACCCACCTCTGTCAAGATCAACACTCTTCCAGAAAAAAGGCCTTCTTTACCACATAAAGTCCTTCCCAGTTTGGCATCCAATTTCCTCTGAAGTCCTTTTGTATAGGAAGGATATTTTTTAATACTAGGTCCCCTTATGGAATTCTCTAGGACGAACCTTTTGTATATCTAACCATGATGGATGGCTTCCAACCTTTTCTCTTCAATTAAGTTTAGTTGATCGTATCAGGATTGGATCCATTCTACTTCATCAAATTTCAATTATGTCAAAACTCTAAGAGAAGGGATCTCGACTTCAATGGGTAAAACTGCCTCCATTTCATAAACTAGAGAGAAAGGCATTTCCCCAGTTGAAGTTCTGACAGATGTTCGATAAGAATAGAGGGCAAATGGTAACTTCTCATGCCAATCTTTATAAGTCTCAGTCATTTTCCCCACGATTTTTTTAATGTTCTTATTAGATGCTTCTACTGCACTATTCATTTTTGGGCGATATGGTGATGAGTTGCGGTGTTTGATCTTGAACTGACTGCAGACTTCTAATATCGTGCTATTGTTCAAATTTAGTGTATTGTCAGATATGATCCTTTCTGGCATTCTATATCGACATATGATTTCCTTCTTCAGGAATTTGCTGACTGCTGACTTTGTAACATTGACATATGAAGTGGCTTCTACCAACTTGGTGAAGTAGTCAATGATCACAAAGATAAATCGATACCCATTTGAAGCTTTTGGCGAGATCGGCCCAATGACATCCATGCCCCAGATAGAGAAAGACCACGTAGAAGTCATAACATTCAGATGCGAAGGAGGTACATAAATTTTGTCTCCATTAATTTGGAATTTATGGCATTTCTTGGCGTAATTGATGCAGTCTCCTTCCATGGTGGACCAATAATACCCGAATCTCATGATTTACCTGGCCACTGTAAAACCATTGGCATGTGTTCCGCAGACACTCTCATGGACTTCTTCCAAGATTTGCTTAGCCTCGACAACATCTACACATCTTAGTAGCACCTGGTTCTTTCTTCTTTTATATAGGATCTCTCTATCTAAGACATAGTTGCTAGCCAGTCTTCTCAGCATCCTTTTATCGTTCTCAGTTGCTTGGTTAGGGTACTTACGATTATTGATGTATCGCAGTATATCATGGTACCAAAGGTGATCGTCTTTTTCTTCTTCTTCTTTGATGTTGTAACAATAAGCCAGAGTCTCATAAATACTCATCTGGATAGGTTTCACATCCTCTTGTTTGTACACTTTAACCATTGAAGCCAAGGAAGCCAAAGCATCAGCCACTTGATTTTCGTCTCGTGGAAGATAGTAGAAAGTGATGTCATCAAACTCTTCAATTATATCGAGAATCAACCTTCGATAATTAATCAACTTGGGGTCTCTCGTCTCCCATTTACCTTTGAGTTGATATGATAGATCATTAGTGCAAAATCTCTATATACCTCTAGCACTTTAATCTTACGCTCTATTGCTACACGGATGCCCATGATGCATGCTTCGTATTCTGCCATATTATTCGTGAAGTCAAAATCCAATTTACTAGTGAATGGATAATGATCTTTATTTGGGACCACTAGGACTACTCTAATTCTGTTACCCACAACATTTTAGGCACCATCGAAGTTTAGTTTCTAAAGATTACCTTCTTGAGAGTCTTCTTCAGCAGTCGCAACATACATTAGATCTTCATTTGGGAAATCAAAACTCAAAGGCTCGTAATCTTCTAGAGCTCTACTGGCCAGAAAATCTATTTTTGGGCTTCCTTTTATAGCCTTCTGATTCATATAGAGTATATCGAATTCGGATATCAGAATTTTCCACCGGGCCATTCTTTCATTCAAAGCAGTTGACTCATCATGTACTTTAGGGGGTCTAGTTTTGAAATGAGTCAAGTTGTATGGTATAGCATGTACTGTCTCAGTCTTTGGGTTGTCCAGATCAATGCGCAACATAACTTCTCGATTGGCGAATATCTTGTCTCGTATTCAGTGAATTTCTTACTAAGATAGTATACCGCTCTTTCTTTTCTTCCTGTCTCATCATGTTGACCAAGCACGCATCCCTTAGAATTCCCAAATACTGCAAAGTACAGTATTACGACTGGTCTAGGCTGGGAGGCATCAGTACTGGGGCATTGGATAGGTAATGTTTGACCTTGTCGAAAGTTTTCTGACACTCCTTATTCCAAACTTCTGGATTGTGTTTCTTAAGAAGACGAAATATGGGGTCGCATTTCTCAGTTAATTGTGAAATGAACCGGGCGATGTAATTTGTTTTCCTAAGAAACCTCAAACCTCTTCTTGAGTGCGCGGCGAAGGTAATTCCTGTATAGCCTTGACTTTGTCCAGGTCAATCTCGATTTCTTTTTCACTGACTACAAATTCTTGCAATTTTCATGACCTAGCCCCGAAAATACATTTTGTTAAATTGAGCTTCAGCTAGAATTTTCTCAATCTCAAGAACAATTTCCTCAAGACTTGTACATGCTGTTTTTTTGTTCGAAATTTTATGATCATATCATCAACATAAACTTCAATTTCCTTGTGCATCATGTCATGAAACAAGGTTACCATGGATCTTTGGTACGTTGTTCTGACGTTTTTCAGTCCAAATGGCATTTCTTTATAGCAGAATGTTGCCTACATGGTTACAAATGTAGTCTTCTCTATATCTTCAGGATGTATTTTTATCTGGTTGTATCCCAAGAAACCATCAATGAAGGAGAACAGTGAATAACCCGCCGTGTTGTCCACCAAAGTGTCAATATGTGGCAATGGGAAATTGTCTTTCAGGCTAGCCTTGTTCAAGTCCCTGTAGTGTACGCACATTCGTACTTTTCCATTTTTTTTAGGGATGGGGAAGATATTAGCTACCCATTATGAGTATTTAACCACTTGGAAGAAACCAGCATCAAATTGTTTTTTAACCACTTTTTTTTTCAGCAAGACATCAGGCCTCATTCTTCGGAGATTTTGTTAGATGGGTTTGCACTCTTCCTTTATGGGGAGTTGGTGTACCACGATATTAGTGTTTAGCCCGGGCATATCTTGATATGACCATGTGAAAACATCTTTGAACTATTTGAGTAATTCAATAAGGTCACGTTTTGTCTCTGCGGTGATGCAAGCTCAGATTTTCACCTCTTTATCTTCCCCTAAACTCACAACTTCCACTGATTCTTTGTAGGGTAGGATCTGTTTTTCATCTTGTTCAACCATCCTTAACAAATCAAGAGATAGACTACATTCTTGACCATATTCAAAATCCTGGGGTTCCTCTGGACACATATCTTGCTCAAAAGGAGGTTTTGAATTGTTAGCAACGTCACTCATATCATTGATATATGGAGACCTATTATAGGAACAATGGAAAATCCAAAGAACAAAAAAATCCAAGAATAAATATTTGTATGGTATGATTATGGATGAAAGAATGAAAAAATATTTACTCAAAGTGAGAAACAAAGATGCATTTTATTGAAATAAAGATGTTGAACATAAGCCTTATTTCATAAAAGGATTCTTATTACTCCTAGGCTTAGAGTAATAAGAATGTTTTGGACATTACTCCGAATTAGCTCTAAAAATATAGATATCTCTTCCACAGTCCCATTGTTTAAAACACTCCTAGGTATGTAAGGACAAATACTTGATAAATCTTCTTCCCTAGTTCCTTCTTCAGATACGGCGTTAATGTTTAGATCTCCCAATATTCATGCCGTGTCTTTGACATCTTCAAAGAATTTTAAATCTTTTAATTAATTAGAGTCTTTTTTTTAAATGTAATGCAGATGCAATGTAATGAATGCAAAAAGAGGCATTGACTTTTATTCAATTATGTTAGAACAACTTTACTAGAAAACAAATTTATTTACATAAAATGGATTATATACACGGCTTTGCCTTAATACTCAAAGCCTTAATCTCCCTAAGAAGCCAAGCTAACTCCTAACCTCAATCCGAATCTGATTCACTTCAAACTTAGCATGTCAACCTGAACTGCTAGGATTTGCAAATGATTGGCCACCTATTGTATTTGAGCCACTAGTTTTTCCAATGGAGAGTAGTTCTCAGAGAATACTCGATAAGAAACCTTCTTTACCCTCTAAAACTGGCTATGAAACCATGCTAACAGAAGTTGCGCACACCCGATGAACCTACCTTCACCTCTTCTCTAGCATGCATTCAAAGATCTGAAAGTTCTGGGCAAGATTGCCGGACGAGTGTGACCATTTTATCAAGCTGGTCAAACAAGCCTGAAATGCCTCATCTACATGCCCCAGTGCTTTAGGGAAGATTACTAACCCGTAGATACTTAAGGCGAAGATATCGACCTTTTCTTTGCGTCCAGATGCACCAAAATTAAGTCTCGCAAACTTTCTCAAGGGATATATTAGATTTCTACTTTTTACTTAATCTGGGCCACGACCCATTACTCACTCATCTCCGTGATTCTCATTAGTTCCTTTAGGAAAATCAGCATATTTGCGGCTCTAGAGTAGATCTTGTTAGCTTGGATCCTCGGGCATCGAAATAAAGTGGTATACTCTTCCACCGTAGGTACCAAATCCACTTTTCCAAAAGTGAAGCAACTGTAGGCTGGATTCCAAAATTGAGCAAGTGCTCAAAACAAATACTTGTCCACTTTGATGTTGAATAGATAGGGCAACTCACCATAATTATAGTAAAATAGCTTCTTGATTTCATCATTCCATTGGACCCATATCCCTTTCAATTCTTGGTGATTGTACGGGCCACGTCGATACGAGTGAAGTCCCACAATTCTGATATGTACCTCTCCATCAGACTATCACCTTTCTCTAGTCGCGTTTTTTAGCCGTATTCGAATGGCCGCACTATCTTCCACTTTATCAAGAGATTCATTTTCCATGGCAAGCTCTCTATTTAGTAATCAAACGTGAATCAACACCTCCTTTTTTATGATGAAAAATGCAATGAAATGATAACCAAAGAAAAATGAAATAGGTTAGTACAAAGCAAAAGCAAGCAAAAATAGAGCACCTATTTGGGTGACTACTAGGGTTTAGTATGGCTCTACCTAGGGTAGGTTTTCTAGGGCTTATTATATACGGTTTGGTTCTACGGTAAGGGTACCTGAACCGATAGAGTCCTCGATCCTCACCCATTATTGGCTCATACAAACTGAGTTTAGTTCAGGGGAATACATTTCCTTATGGCTAAACGGAGATGAAAATCTCATGAAGACATAGGTACAGATGTACCCCGAAAGCGATCCACTATCCTATACGGAGGTGAGGACCTCACGAATGAATAGTTTCTCACTCCCACTTAAAAGAGTATAATCGAACGGTCATGTAATGCAATATGCAAAAATATATCAAAAGACTCAAATAAAGCAAATATGAACAAAATGATGAAAATTGTAACAAAGACGAATGAAATGAAGGGATCGTATATATAGACCAAAATTTCAATTTTCAACAAAAAGACAAAAGTTAATCAACTTGTGGCTTGACTCTCTTATTTTGGTCCCCAGCAGAGTCGCCAAGCTGTCGAAACCATTTTTTTGAAAAGGGTCGACTTATATATTTTGAAAATGAAAACGAAAATGGAAGTTGCCACCAATCTTTTTTGTGAGGTGTGATCAGATCACCTCGCAATTTGATCATCTAAATAAACAACTTTGATTTACTAAAATGACAATTTTGGTCCACGAAATTCGAGAAAATGGGTTCAGGAGTCGATTACGTGCGAGGAAGGATTAGCACTCTCGTAACGCCCAAAATTGATACCTAATTGATTAATTGATGTCTTAATGTTGAAAGTTGAAAACTCGAAAATAATTTGAAATACGATCCTTCTTTTCATTAACTTTACTTAAAAATTTTGCTTGAATAAATCAAAAACGAATGTTAAAGACCCTCTAGTCTCGAGATAGCAAAATGTCACGTATCGTAAGTTACGACATGATACTTCGAATCATTGAGAATAAGTTTGCCTTTTTTTTTGAAATTTCACGTGTTTCAATTATAAAAGGATATTTGGTTATTTAGATCCAACAACAAAAATCAAAAGCCCGTAAGTTAGGGTGCGAATTTCTCGAGTCTCCAAACACAGAATATTGCCTTACTTTGACAACCTTCCCTTTTTTGAATAACCTAGAACGTAATATTTAAACTATATGCATTTAGTTTATTCAAACTTAATGTACAAATGGATAGTTTTAAAACCTAAAGTTTAATATAGGAATACTATAAATAAATAAGAAATGCTATAATAATATAATTATGGTTAATATTAGTAATCGTATCAATAAAGATAAAATGAATGAATAAATTTAAAATAAGTGAAAAAAAGAAGTGAAAGATACTAAGTAATGATGATAGATGTAAATAACATGTAAAAATATAAATAAATAATGAGTGAAATATATGCAAATAATGAATAAGAAATGCATAAATATGAATAATATAAATTTTAAAATAAAGTGATAATAAATATATAAATAATAAGTAAATAATAGTGAAATAAAAAGCATGAGAAGTCGAAGTTGCAATAATAAATATATAAATGACTAATTAAATAACACAAAAAAACTAATGAAACATTGAAAATAAATAAAGAATTAAATTTAAATTTAAATAAAAAAACAAATTATAAATCGCAAAATGATTGAGGAAAATAATTGATAAAATATTAAAGATAAATGACTAAATTAAAATGTAAATGATAATGATAATAGATAAAATAATAATAGTAATAATAATAATAATAATAATAATAGTAAGAAAAAGAAACAACACAAAAATTAAAGGGAAATAAGTAAATAAATGAGTAAGTATATGAATAAATAAATAAATTAAATTAAAGGACTTAATTGCTACCCAAACAAAGTTTAAGAGATAAATTAAGATAAAAAATAAATAAAGGATCAATTCGAAAGAGGCGAATAACACGAAGGGACTAAATGGGGAAATATTCCCTGCCCTTTGAAACGCACCATTGTGGTAGGATCAAATCGAAACTAAAGTGAACTCTGAGGTATAAATTAGAAATAAAAAACAAACCGGATTAAAAATATTAAAAATGCGGAAAGGCCTAGTGCGCAAATAGACCATCTGGTCTAAAATGCGCGGACCCTAGCAAGAGAGGGTCGGGTCAATCCGCTTCACCCGAAACGACGCCGTTTTGTGTTTGGGGAATTAGAGCCAAAACGACACTGTTTTGGTACCAATATTTAAGTTAATTTTTCAAATTTTTTTAAACATTCTTTTCAAAAAAAAAAACCTGTCAATGCTCTGTCACTCTCCAGGATCCGGTAGAACTTTGGTCAAGCGGGCCATTGCCGTCCGCCACCGTACACGATGGCCAAAGTTCCAAAAAGCGGTCCTTTTCGGTCGATTCAGTCATCCCAACCCTAATTCAAAGCCAAAAATTCAAGAAAAAGCCCTCTAAAATAAAAAATATAAATGAACACCTCAGTTTCCTTCTTCAATCGCCGAGAAGGTAAGAAAAATTGTATTTTTAATATACATGTATGCTATAAATTTGAAAAGAAAAAAAAGAAGAGGAAATCACCTTTTTTGAAACTTTTGATTCTATTTTCTTTTTTTTTCCTCCCCCCTTTTACAACTTGATTTCTTTTCGGCTTTATAGCCGATTACAATATTAAAAAAATATTTGCTACTGTTTGCATTTATCTCTGCTACTGCTTCTTTGCCTTGTTCCTGTGCTCTGTTTTTATTTCTTTTTGCAGGTGCTGGGGTCAACGGGGGAACCTTGCTATTTTGGTGTAAGGTGACAAGGCCTCGGACGTTGGGCATGCTGCGGAGGCACGTGGGTAGCGGCACAGGAACATGGGTAGCGACGTAGGAGAGGCATAGAAACCCTAGGGTGCAAAGGCACTTGGACAGCGGCGCAGGAGGGGCATAGAAACCCTAGGGTTTCTTTCTTTTCTGATAAATTTGGGCTAGGGATTGGGCTTGTAAAATTGGATAGTGTATTAGGCCAAGCTTATTTTATATTTGGGCCGTTCTTGTAATTGGACTGAACTTGGACATTTTTATTTATCTTTTTGTGTTTTTGGTTTTTGTTGGTTTGGACCCGGGTAAATTTGGCCATTTACAGGTATCAAATAGCTATGGAATTCAAAACTTAAGGTTCTTACATGGTAATTAGACCATTGAAGAGTAGTTAGTAGATATTTTAATGACTTATCTATGGGAAAATTAGAAAAGGGTAGGGACTAAATTAGAAATCCATAAAATTATTGGATGATAATTAATTAAAAAGAAAAATCATCTAATTTCATATCATCTTCCCAAATTTTTCTATGGAATCTCTAGGAGAGAGGAAGAAAACTCTTCAAGCTCAATAAGGCTTGAAATCAAGTCCCTTTTTTAGTAATTTCTATATTTTTGGAATCGGGATAGTCTAATCTTTATATTTAGGGGATTTATTTGAAAAGTTATCAAGGTATGAAATTTAGGTCATGGATGAATATGCTGAAAATTATAAATTTATAGTAGAAAATGAAAAGTTATTCATAGATAAGCAACTTTTACAAAGCAATTTTTGATGAAAACTTGATTTAGGGACTAAAAATGGTAAAAACCAATGAAAAATTCTGAAATTTATAGAAAATAAGTGCTGTAAATGTTAAGTTGAAATTTTGGTTAGGCTTGGAATAGGGAGTAAATTACATGAATTTCATTTTCCTGGCCTAGGGACGAAATTAGAATTTTTGAAAAGGATAGGGGCAAAATGGTAATTTTACCTAGGATGTAATAAAATGCAAATGTAAATTAAATGTGATAGATTAATAGTTAAATTTATCCATATAGATCAGGAAAGACCAACTACTGGACTAGATCGAGGAAAGCAAAAGGTTTTAGATTAGTTGACATTCAAATATGAATCATTTTCAAGGTAAGTTCATTTAACTTAAATATGTATGTTAATATACTTGAATTAAATTGTATGATTGTGTTCATATGCATGAGATGATACACATAATGAAATAGTCATAAGTTGTGAAAAATGGACAAATTGTCATGTTGTAGTAGAATGTTGAATTTCGATGGGTTAAAAATAATAATGCATATGTTGTAGATAGAATTTAGCCTGGGCGGGTAATTCTAATGTAAGCCTTCTTGAGGTTAAGTTATAAATTGGATTTAGCCCAGACGGGTAATCCATATTAAGCTCTCTAGAGCACATGCTATGGATAGGATTTAGCCTGGACTGATAATCCTATTGTAAAATGTACGACTCAAGAGTGTGTCTTTCTATTATGTAATCTAATGAGTACTTTTTCACATGTGTATATTACCCGAACCCCCATCGAGATTTCAACAGTTCGATGGAAAAGACCCTTGAAGCGTGGAAAGGTGAAACTAATGGTTTATTCATATGTGATTATGTGACTAACTTGTTGAATAAGTGTATGTGTGTTTAGGTAGCTTACCCAAAATCGATGGAATGTAAATTTATGTATGCTTGTATTATTAAATATGACTAGTAAGTTTATTTTTTGTTATACGAACTTACTAAGTATAAAATGCTTACTCCGTTTAATTTTTCCCTGTTTTATAGTGCTCAAACCTCGCGAAGGTTGGAAGTCGGTTGGAGCAGTCATCACACTATCCACATTTTGGTATAAATAGAAATCTCATTTTGGTATAATGGCATGTGACACCCCTAATGTGACCCTAGTCGGAAAGTGGTTTCGGGACCACAAAACCGAGTTATAAAAATAATTAACCGTCATACTTGATGCTTATTATATGTATATATGCATGTGTGAAAATTTCATGTTTGAATTTTGTTAATTGAAAGTGAATTTTATTAAATAGGACTTATGTGTGACACTTTTGAAATGTGATAGGTTAATCTATAAGGATCTATTAATGCATGTTAGGAAATGCTTGTACTTGCATGTCAAATTACCCAAAATGTTAGGTAGTGGCCGGCCATGCTAGGGGTTAAAACATATTATAAACATTTTGTGTTAAAATGTTGTGTGAGAAATAATAAAATACTAGTTAATGGGAGGAGAAACCAAAGTTGTCTCACCCTTGCTCCTCCATTGCCGTGACTTGAGGGAGGAAGAAGAAAGTTTGGTTGCTTTAATTTTTGGCTTAGAAGATGGCTAGAAGGAGGAAAAACTATGATTTTAGCTAGTTAGGTAGCTGAAATTTCAAGTAACTCGGTAATCCATCTAAGAAGAAGAAGAGGGTTGCAACAAAAAGAAAAATGGAGACAGTTTGCATGTTGAAGGAAACTAAGGATTTAGCTTGTTTAAGAGTTGTATCCTAAGTTGGTAAGTTTTCTAAGCTCCCCTCTATCTTTAACTTTGTAAAGAAAAATGATGATGGATTGTGGTTGGAAGGCATGAATGCGGGTTGTAGAAAAGAAAAGCTCTTTGATTAGTTGTAAAAATTACTACTGTCCAATTTTGTGCCTTCGTTATGCTGTCCAAAATTTGAACAAATTAATGGTTCTATTTTCATGCCGATCAGGGGTTGATAAATTGAGTCTAATAGTTAAAATATTATGTTATTCTTACTAAGTTTCAGTTGTTAGTAGTGACGTAACAATTTGACAATTAAATGCATAAATGACTGCTGGAAACTGCAGCTTGAAAACAAATTGTTCCAGCATGTAAATGCTGATTTGAATGTGCTGTAATATGTGGAGGAATTGGTCTGCTGCATGTTTGAAATAAAAGAAAACAATGGTTGTTGAATATTAGTTTTTGTTGCTAATCGAATGGGTTTAATTCATTGTTCAAGGGGCTATAAATTGGTGTTAATTAAGCTATTCGGATGGTCTAATAAAACAGCCTGAATGTTAAATAATGCTTGCTGTCTAGATTGAAATTATGCTAGAAGGTTGAACAATTGTTGTTCAAATGGAATTTTGGAGTGTTTAATGGACTCCATGTTGCTAAAATTTACATGAATAGAAATTTCTAAGCTTAAATTGTAAGAATTTGAGTTGTGTGGTTTAATTTGTCAAAGATGCATTTGGCAATTGATTATAATTTGTTAAAGGGTGTAAAGTATTGATAGTTCTAAATGGTACATAGTTAAATGAAGATGGAAACTTGATAAACTTTTATTTAGAATGGAAGTAGGAGAAATGTGTATTCGGCCATGTTGTGATGAGTTGAATTTGAATGGTTGATGTCTTAGTTTATAAATGGTCATTAGATGAGTTTTAAACTTGTTAAAGTTTGATAATTTGGGGGTGTTAAGTTGGGGAAAACGTGTAATAAAAATGGGTTGATAATGTTTGTTTGTTAATTGATGTTTGCACCTTAAATAGTTGAAATAAAGCTTGCCGATTATGATTAAATGTTTAAACTGTAATGGTCATATATAGGTATATATATATGCCTTATGTATGTACCATGTACACATAAGGACATTCGGCAATATAATTAAATTCATGTACAAGGAAGCATGATAAATTAAGTGACTCTTTACTTGTGAATGTGAATTAGATATAAATTAAATAAGCATGAAATCGAATCATGGCATGTTTTATTAAATATGATGCATATTGAAATCTATTGTTTTAGATGTAGATTAAATGATATGTGATTGCCAAATGTGATTGTTAAGTGAATAATATTAGTTAAGTACTTAAGCAAATCTATTGTTTTACTTAAGCTTAAGAGCAAAGAGGATCAAAGTCGGATAGGGGAAAAGAGAAAGTAAACGAATAGTTGTGGATATCTAGTCGTCGACCACTTCCGAGGTAAGTTTTAAGTGATTAAACGTTGAGTAAATTAATTCATAATAGGACATAATGAGTTGATTTAATAAGATATGATGTGGCCATGATATGTCTTAAACTCAAATGGTAAGTTCATAAGTGTTTGGACTTGGAAATTTAAGAGCAAATTGTAATAATTTGCTTAGGACAGCAGCAGTAACGTGATTTTAGAAAATCACTATAAATTTTTGGTGTGGAATTATAGGCTGAATAAAATATGTAATCAAATCTTAATTAGTCTAGTTTCTTATAAAAGAGACCGTGTAAGCAAAGAAATTTCCTATAAAGAGATATTTAAAGTTGTGTGAGACAGTGTCAGAATGACTCCGAAATCCCCTATTCTGTTTTTAGAAAATCACTATAATTTGTACAAAAATGGTTACAAGATAAAATTTATATGCTTAGACTCCTTAATGAGTATAGTTTCAAATGAAATCAAATAGAACATATTTTGAATTCTGTACAATGAGAAATTTGATTCGTAGTGAAGACTGGTCAGATTAGTAAAATAGTGAAACAGGGGAAACTTTAAGAAATATCTGGTATTGATTGGAAAAAACTAAAATTCTGAAAATTTTATGGATGGAAGATATATGAGTCTATATTCAGGGAAAATTAACGGCAATTGATTTTGAGTTTTTTAGCTCCAGTTATAAATAATTTAGTGACTATTGCTCAGGAAAACAGCTTGTAGTGAATATGTGATTTTGTTGTAAACATTGATGAAACTATTTGAGTTGCTTATAAGCTATTGCTGAAATTGATGTACAAGACAAATATATATATGTGTGGTAAAGCCGAATGGCTAGTGTGAAATATGTATGAGATATGTATATGTGGTAAAGTCGAATGGCTAGTGTGAAATATGTATGAGATATGTATATGTGGTAAAGCCGAATGGCTAATATGAAATATGTATGGGATATATATATGTGGTAAAGCCGAATGGCTAATGTGAAATATATATGAGATATATATATGTGGTAAAGCCGAATGGCTAATGTGAAATATATATGAGATATGTATATGTGGTAAAGCCGAATGGCTAGTGTGAAATATGTATGAGATATGTATATGTGGTAAAGCCGAATGGCTAATATGAAATATGTATGGGATATATATGTGGTAAAGCCAAATGGCTAATGTGAAATATATATGAGATATATATATGTGGTAAAGCCGAATGGCTAATGTGAAATATATATGAGATATGTATATTTGGTAAAGCCGAATGGCTAATGTGAAATATGTAGGAGATGTGTGTATATTGTGGCCGAATGACCAAATGTAAAAGGTGTGTATTATTAGATATTTGATGAGGCAAATGAATTACAAATATGACAGTCGATGTGAATGTTGTAACATGTGATTAAATGTACATGAAACTTGGAAATATATTCCGGGTAAGACCCGATGACTACGCGTGGAGATTTTGTCCGGGTAAGTCCCGATAACTACGTGTGGGGACTATTCGAGCTAAAGGTTTCGCTGAAGATTCGAGTAAAGCATAAGATTATACGACTTCACAGTAACAATTGGTAATAAATACGTTCAATGCGTTAAGTTGGTCAGGTATGTATTTTGAGATTATATTTAAGCTTGATTTGGACTAAATCACAAGGTCGTTATGTGATGTACATGTGAGTAAAGCAATAAGACTGTTCTATGATTATTGTGCATTTGGTCAATGTGGAAAGTTAGGTGAAAATATGTAATGTACCTATGTTTATAAGAGATCACTATCAAGTGAGAATTTATCTGCCTATTATATATGATGAGATGTGCATATTCGGTAAAGGGATGGTATGCCCGAAGGAAGAGTGAAATAAAAATACGAACAACTATGTTATAATTTGATTGTTATCTGTTGACACTGCTTAAAACTTACTAAGCATTGTAATGCTTACTCCGTTTACTTTGTTTCCTCTGTTTTATAGATCTCATTTGGAAGCTACAGGCTCGGGGATCGTCAGCAACTAGTCACACTATCACTATCCACTGTTTGGTACTGCTATGTTTTGGATTATCTTATGGCATGTATAGAATAGACTAGTAGTGGGAGGATATTTTGGTTAATGTATATAAGCTATGCGAATATGACATCTTATGAATGTTTACTTTTATAAGTTTTTTAAATTTTATCCCTGGTTGTGTCTAGCAATTATCCAATTGAATGATCTTTACTTCAAGAAAATGAAAAAAATTTTACTGTTTTGATATGAGTTTCAAGTCCAGTAATGCCCCTTTACCTATTCCGGCGACGGATACGGGATAGGGGTGTTACATGGCATGTATAAGCTTATTTGGCCAATGATGGCTTGTAATTGTTGTTTTGTAATCTAGCCATTGGAATCGCTAGTGGTGGCCTAAGTTTGGCTAGTTCGAAGTAATATTTTGGTAATCACATAAGTGTTTATTGTGTGTTAGTTTGTTGGAATTATGTTAGCATATAAGTTTATGTTAAGAGTAAGTTTATATCCTTTGATGTATGAGATAATACCACGTGATTGATGGCAAATTTTATGTGAATATGATGTTGAATTGGTGGATATATACTTGTGAGTTTTGGTGCAGGAAAATGGTAAGTTTTAGGTGACAAATGAAGCTAGGAAATGGCTTTATTTTTTCTACACGGGCATGTGTCATAGGCATGTGGTCTGGCTGTGTATCCCCTGCATCTTAAAAATGAGAAATAGAATACTCAAAATTAGGCACACGAGCAAAGACACGGGCATGTCTTAGCCGTGTGGTTGACACGACCTTGAACACGGGCATGTTACACAACCGTGTGAAAACTGCACCTAAATTCGAAAATAAAATTCGCCACATGGGCTAGCATCTAGCACAAAGCGTGTGACTTGGCCATGTGACTTCAATTTCTTCATTCCTTAAAAGTCAGAGAGTTATACGGGTTAGGAACACGGGTGTGTCCATATACCACACGGGCGTGTGACCCAGCAGCCTTGGAAAATTTTTAAAATTTCGTGAAAAATTTTATGAGTTTCCGATTAAGTCCCAACTTGATTCTAGTGCTCATATTGGGCCTCAAGGTTCCAATTAAGGGACGTTTTGAATGATCTTAGTAATTGAATAGTAATTTATGTAAATAAATTGTAAAGTGTTCTGAATGTTCCGGTAGTGCTCTGAAACCCTGTTCTGACGTTGGATACGGGTTAGGGGTGTTACAGCCAAGATCTTTTTCTTGGAGGGGGAATTAGAGTTGCTGAAAGGAGTTATGGATTCTTAATGTTTCCAAGGCTTTTTAGGACGTCATCTTCTCTTTTATATCCTTAATTTATCGCTTCTTGCTTATTTAAGTTAGTTCTTGTTGTTTAGGCTTGCTAATTTTATTGATTTTCCATCAAGAAAGACGTTCTCCTATCTTGTTCCATCAAGAAACACATCAAAATTAGGAATTTTAATATTTTCTTGTTGTTTAAAATATTATTGCACAAAATAGTTTGCTTTTGTAACTCCCCTATACCATGTTCGACTCAAGGAACCTGATATAGGAATATTACATTTGGTTCCAATGTAATTCTTGGCTAATCACTAATATATTAGAACATAAAAACGGACAAATAATAAATTTAAATAATTTATAATTTAGTCCTTACTACTACTTGGAGCATACTTGATTTTTCCTAAGTACATGACATTTTATTCAAAACTTTAAAACGTACCCTCTTGTTGCTTGAAGATATGATGGGATGAAGGCTCGTAATCTTAAATACAACTCTTCAAAATTTCTGTACCTAATCTGCGCACGGAAACAAACCGTACGCTGAGTTTACACCTAGTGGTATTACTAAAATTCAAATACTTAAAGTAAAAACAATAAATATGCACAATTAATCTTACCACTATTTTACTTTCAATAAATCATTCATGCATTTAAAACTTTAAATTTTCTTAGTAATATGTATCTTAAATAGCTTTTCTTCATTTTAATTTATATATCTCAATTCAATAACTTATTCTATTTCATATCTAAAACCTTACAACATTAGTCTTTCAATAATTATTTAAACCAACATTTTTCAATAAAAATAATTATAATTAATTCATATGATTATATTCAATTAACTCATACACTATTTCATTATTTCCAATTCATTCTATTTTCACTTCTTATTTCGATATTTTAACAAATTCATGAACCTTAATTTCATGCTTCAAATCTCATGTTCAATTCAATTCACAATTCAACTCATAATTTCTTTCTCATATTTTTAATTAGACGTGTGCATGGGTCGGGCTACTTGGCCCGACCCGAAGGCCCACCCCAAAAATGGGAGGGTTCAAGTAAAAATATAGGCCCAAAATATGGGTTTGGGCAAAAAAAAGGCCCGTTTAGAAAACGAGCAGGGCCTCGGGTAAAACTATTTTTGCCCAGGCCTGGCCCGACCCGAATTATATACTATATATATATTTTTATTTTTAATCATATTTACATTTTATTTTCAATTTTAATATAACCACTTTTTGTTATATTTTCAATTTGTGTATTGTTTTAAGAATTGTTTTAGTCTCGTTTTTTATTTGTTTCTTGTTTTAATATTTGTTTTTATGTTTTTAAATGTATTTGATTTATTATATTTTAAAATATTTTATTTAATAAAATAAGCTAAAAAAATTTAATATGGGCTGGGCCAGGTCGGGCTCGGGCTTAACAATTTTATTTTTAATAGTACGGTCAATCAAATTTATTTAATTTTCTTATTTTAGTTATTCACCCTATTAACAATCCTAGACCTTGAAGATACATGGATTCCAACCAAACACACTAGCACGACACATTGTGCCTAAAACGATGCTCAGTACCTGATCAATATATCAGAAACAGTATACTACACATAAAGTGTCTGAAACGACACACGTGGTGCCTAATACAACACATATAGTGCCTAATCGGTAAAGCCGATAAATTCCCGTACTCTTCCAATCCTATGGCATGCCAACTATATCCGACTCAGCCCGACTAGTTAATAGGGTATTCAAATTATTTTTCTATTTCAAATTCACTTCCAATTCAATCACAATTCAATTCAAATTCACTTTCCACTTTCTAATCAATATATAATTCAATAGCAATACATATTCCAGATATTCACATATAATCACACTTCGATTCAATTCAAACCACTTTTCAATCAATACACAATTCATATATTCACATATATTCATAATTTAATTCACTTTTATTCAATTCATATTTTTAATTCATTTTCCAATCAAATTCAAATCACTAATTACTTTTCAATCAATATACATTTCAAATACTCACATATTTTCTTCATTCAATTTAATTTGATTCAATTCAAATCACTTTTAGTTTCCAATTAATATACTTTCAAATATTCACATAATTCATAATTCAATTACTTAATTCAAATCACTTTTAATTTCCAATTTGCTCACATTCAATTTCAATAGCCATAAACATTTTTGAATCAATTTTATTCAAATCAATATTATCATTTCAATTGCTTACCTAATTTTACTTACCATACATTTTAATTAAAATATAACAATTAATAATAAATAGATTTGAATTATAGTAATACAAACCGTGATTTCTCGTTCTTACTCCTTGTCCACTTTTTCTTTTCCTTTCTTCGAGGATTCCTTGGGTGTGATATTGGCTACGAAAAAATAAGATAAATTTCATAATCATTAATACAATATTTATTTTTCATCTAATACTTGAATTTCTATTATACTTTCATCTCAATTTCAATTTAATCCCTAACTAAATTCATTTATTTTTCCATCTCAATTCATACCTCATTTTTACTTAAATTTCAACTAAACTTAAACTTAACTATCTAATTTTTATCATAAATTTATAATTTCGAAATTCGTGCAATTTAGTCCCTATTATATAAAATTTATAACTTATTTTACAATATAATACATCTTCCAATTCTAATTAGAAATTTTATTAATTCAATCTCTAATTCACACTTTTACCTAGTAAATTGTGCAAAAAAAAAATTTAATGACTTCCAAAATTTTCAGCATATACTTAATAATATTTTGTTCTAGGTTCATAAAAACTCAAAAATTACAAGAAAAGGACTTAAATTGACTTACCAATTTAAATTTAAACCTTAAAAACCCAAAATTTTTTCTTTCTTCTTTCTCTCTATTTTGTCCCTACTATTCTGTTGTTTTAATTTCTTTGTTTTCTTTCTTTACTTTACTCTCTCTATATAATAATAATAATATAATATATAGTATATAATAAAACATAATAAATATCTTTATTATTTAAGAATATAATATATATTAAACTTAAAAAATCTCGGATTAATCGCCTTTTGGTTTAATTCCCTTTTAGTCCTTTTTACTTTCTTTGTATTATATTTATTTATTAATTTAACAATAATATAATATACAATTATAACAAATATCTATTACTTAAATAATAAGTAAATTAAATACATATATTACAAATGTACATATTTAATTAACACACTTGTATTTTATTATCACCTTACACTTGTCTTTATTTATTTTAATAAATAAATATTTTTTACTTATTATTTAAGAAAATATAAAAATATATCACAAGTGTATTTTCATGTGTTTTACACATGTTTATTATCATTACCATACATTTATCACTATTCTAATTTATTTAATAATAATTTTAATATAAAACCATAATAATATTTATATATAATATATAATCTAAGATTTTTCTTCCCATTTGCCGCCTCACCTAATGAAATAGGCATAATTGCCTATTTAATCCCCTTTATTTTATTTTAATCTATAATTAAATTTTTACCCCTTATTTAATTTAGTCCTTTTTTTTCTAATTTCTCCTAATTAAGCTAAATTCACTTAATTAAAGCCTAATTAAACACACTACTAGACTCATAAATATTTCTAATAAATATTTACGAATTCGGTTTTTTAAGGCGGAGGCCCGATAATACATTTTTCCGATGCCAGTGAATTTTGGGTTATTATAGCTTTTGTCTTTAAAATCACTTCTAACAAATCTATTTGTGTTTTGTTTTTCCAGATCTGGTTGGGGTGTTTTCTTAAGGTCAAAGGATGGTTTCTTTCCATCCAAGAAACCCTAATTCGTTCTCTATTGGACTCTTTACTAGCTGATTCATCTTTCTTTTGTTTTAATTTCGTTTGACTCTCCTTTGTAACAATTAATCTATTTTCATTGTTTCTTGTTTCAGTTTACGTTCGTTTAGAGATCTAGGTTAAATTTGTGGCTTTGACAAACTTTACGATCTGCTTTCACTTTCATCCACATCATTCTTCATCTTCTGGTATCAGATTTGGCCATTTTGGGTGTTCATGGTTGATTTCTAAATTGATTTCCATTGCAAAACAAACTATAAGCAGTTTTACCCAGAATGTTTTTCAAAAAAATATTTTTGAGTGGGTAAAAATTTTTCAATTGATCTAAAATTTTAAATACGAATTCTTAGCACTATATTACAATATAAAAAAATATTTCCCACGAAAAAAATGTGATCGAAAAAGTACAGAAAAAGAAAATACGAAAAGAAAAGAAAAAATAAAAAGTATTCTGTGGATTGAATTTTTTGTCTAAACTTTCCAGATCAGATCTACATTATTTGAGGAGGCTTCAGTTTAAATTTCATGATTTTTGAAAATCGAGAACACCTCGAACGAAGTTTGTTAAGTTGCTTCACAATTTTTCATGTTTTCGGGTTTTAGCAATTTTTATTGCTTCTTAGTCTTAGGTTTTCATTTTTTTTTACTTTTTATTGTTCTTATACATATTCTAACACTTTATTGTTTCTTGTTTTAGTAGGTTAAAGCACGTTGCACATTCCTTCCTCTGTGCAACACAAACCGTATGTGTTTAGCCACTTTTGGACTCCTAGTGCCATTAGGATATTTTGTAGTTAGATTCTTTAACATTCTGATTGATTGTCATAAATACTCTTAAATATCAATTATTTTATACACAGAATGGTATTTTCATAATTTTCTTAATCGAGTTTGTGATCGGTTTGCCTGTAACACTAACTTAGTCAATGGTTTAAATATTAGCATAGATATTTCTGTCATAAATTAAGTTTTAGATTATGATTATGGTTAAAACATGCCATTGGGCCCTATACTCTTCGCAAATTCGAAATTTAGTCCATGCACTTTTATTTTTAGGAATTTAGCCACTTTACTTTTCAAAATTTAAAATTTAGGTCCAACTGTTAACATCGTTAATATTTTTTTTGTTAAATTTATTGGTGTGAAATTTTGAAATAAAAAAGAAATTCGTTGGTAGTGCGTAATTAAAAAAATAATGTTTTAATTAAGCTCAATTTAACAAAATAATTTTAACAATATTAACAATTGGACTTGAACTTTGAAATTTGAAAAGTAAATGAACTAAATTCCTAAAAATAAAAAGTATAATGATCAATTTTTAAATTTACAAAGAATATAGAGACTTATAATATATATTAACCTATAAATATCCTTATTGTTTATTATTATTTGAATTTGCTTTTGGTAAGATGTAATGTAATGTAATTTAAATACAATGTTAATAAAAATTCTTTTAATTTGCTCACTACTTTTTTCCAATTTTCAATATATATAAATTCATTAAATTAAAAACAAGAAGTAAATAAAATATAATGATAGTAAGCTTTTAATATTCCAAAATTCATAAGGAATTGAAAGCGCATGCATAAATGTCAATTTAACACATTCCAAAATAATAATAATATTTTGAAAAACGTATTTCACTTGACTCCATAAGCAGTGGAAAACAATAGTTAACTGGCTACTACATATTTAGAAATTAAAAGTCCCCAGAAAGTAATTGACTTTATTAATGACATTTTCAGATCCCAACTTCTCCCTTCACCATACAGAGCCAATGATGAATGCTTGTTTTCTGCATGCACCTCTAGTGGCAAGATTTTTGCTAGTAGAAAATAACACTAATCCTAGATTATTATTTTTTAGGGTTTGCTATTATGAACAGTTTATTAATCATCACTCTCTTTAACTAGAGAATTAAAATGGTAAAAACCGCATGAATCGGATCATATTCTTTTTTTTTTCCATATATAGGAGGATAGATTGTCTGATCCCAGTTATTTCAGCAGGATCATTAGCTTTATGTACTTCTTTTCTTATTTAATTGGATTTATTTTTTGATTTTTTATGAAAGTAAAAGAAGAAGAAGAAAAAAGAGCATGATATTGCCATTTAAAGATAATTGATGGAATTTCTAATACTATTTTTATAAATTTTTAATAAATATAATTTTTCTAATTGATATGAGTTTTGTAATAATAGAGATGAATATGACAAATGTGCAAGAAAAATGGCTTCTCACTTACCAATCTCATTAAATTGCACAACCGCTTATTGATTTTCTGTAACACCGAGTCTAAGATGTTGACTAGCCTTCTACTTGGAAACGATAGAGAAGTTAAACGGTCGGTGTTATTATAGATTACAAATTTTTTTAGTTTGGATTTCAGATCAAGTGGGGGTGTTACTCTAACCAATTCAAATTTTAATGTAGTTTTATACAATGGCAACACAATCTTATAAAATATAAATTATATATATTTAATAGTGGTTTTTTTATATAAAGTAATTAAAAGTGTTCTTTGTATGTAAATTTTATTATTCTATGATATTGTAGGAATTAACAAAAAAAATATTATTTATTATAATATTATATTGACAGTTGAATAAATTTTTTTTTATCTTTTTTATGAAATTTACAAATTTAATATTCATATTCTAAAATATTTATTTCAAAACTCAAATATATTACACTAAGTTCAAACTTAAAATAAATAAATTAACCAAATCTCAAGTCTAAAATAAAAAGAAATTAAACTTAATACTCAAATACAGTTTGTAAAATTTTAAGCTCAATTCAAAATGTAATTTAATAAAAATAAGATTTTATTAAAATATTAAATTTTTAATAATATTTTATGTTTTACTAATTATAATAATAAACATCTATTTTAATATACTAAATTACACATAACTATTAATAATGTATATTTTATTATAATCTATAACATAATAATAATTATAAAAATATATTATTTCATTATATAATACTGCATAAAACATTGTATTTTATCTCTACCGAGCTTCAATCATGGTGACTGTCACTTCATTTATAGACTTAGTTCCTCCACTAATTGATATCTCGTCGCTTTTGTGAATTTGCTTCGCTATAAATGCAGGTTGTTCTGGCGATGGAAGAGTCGTTTCGTTACTCAACATAAAAACAACTGCCAACATTGTTGGTCTATTTGTTGCACATTCTTGAACGCACAATAGCCCAATTTGAATGCACTTCAAAATATCATCGGTAGAATATGAATCAGCTAATGATGAGTCAACAACTTCCATGGCTTTGTCTTCTTTCCATAACTCCCAAACCTGAAATAACGTTGTTTGGATAATCATTTGAATGTTTTAATTTTAACACTTTTTACAGAATTGTACTAAAAATTTTGTTACTTACATGTCCAACCATATTCAACGACGGACTATTGGGAAAATAACTGCGGTTCTTTTTTCCAGTGATGATCTCTAACAGCAAGACGCCAAAGCTATATACATCGGATTTCTGTTGGAACAATGGCAGTATGCAACAAAGAGATTTGCAAGCAGAAGCAAGAGTAATCGAAGCAGAAAAGAGAAAACAAACAGAGCAGCAAGAAAGAAACTTGAATGTACAGCAAGAATTGTAACTGAACATTTTTCATTTTTTTCATTCAAAATTTGAAATAAAAGGAGTTACAATTTGTTCATTTGACAGTTACCTACTAATCTAACTGCCTCCACTAATTTACAACCAATGTAAGTTTAAGTCAAATACAAAATGAGCTGCCATATCAGCTTTTACATCAGCTATCTAATCACTAACTTAATCTTGCTAACTATTAAAGCTAGTTACAATTAAACTGAACTAAATTACATCAAAACAAAACAGCAATGTCAGTTGCTTCATTTGGTCCAAAAACCATTCGTGCGCGCCAAGCAAAATGAGCTGAGCTCGATAGCTGCTGGTCTCGACAGTAGCATGCTTCTGGCTCCATGTTGCATTGCAGTCCAACTTTCAACACTCCTCCTTGGACTGTATGCAACACATTCCAATTGCACTTCTCAAAGATTCAAATCGAGCAGCCCCTAAAGGCTTGGTCATTATGTCAGCCAATTGTGCCCCTGAGCTGCAATGCACAAGGCTGACTTCCTTTGCTTGTTCAGCCTCTCTAACAAAATGCAGTTTGATTTTAAAATGCTTAGTCTTACCATGGAACACATGGTTCTTGGCTATCGCAACTGCAGACTGATTATCCACCCAAATTCCAGTTGCTTCATCTTGAGTTTCATTAAGGTCATGAAGCAGCTTCCTTCGCCAAATGGCCTGATTAACTGTTCCTGCTGCAGCAATGTACTCTGCTTCAGCTGTGGACTGAGCAACAGTTTGCTGCTTTTTTGAACTCCAGCAAAACATCCCCGATCCAAGTGTGAAGAAGTATCCTGAGGTACTCTTCATGTCATCGAGGGATCCTGCCCAGTCACTGTCAGAGTAGCCTTCTAGTTTCAGTTGGTTCCCACTTTTAAACATTACACCAAAGCTAACAGTGCCCTTGATGTATCTAAGGACCCTTTTTGCAGCCTTCAAATGTGCCTCATTGCAACAATGCATGAATCTCGATAACAGGCTAACACCAAACATGATGTCTGGCCTGGTTGCTGTTAGATACAACAGACAACCAACTAGGCTTCGATAGTGCCTCTCATCAACCCTCTGCTGATCACCACTGCTAGTCAGCTTTTCTCCTTGAGCCACAGGTGTGCTGACTGTTTTGCAGTTATGCATGCAAAATTTATCTAGGATCTTCAAAGCAAATGAGTGTTGGCTGATGAAGATACCTCGATCAGACTGGTGAACTTCCATGCCAAGAAAGTAAGTCATGATTCCCAAATTTGTCATTTCAAACACTTGCTGCATTTGGACCTTGAACTCATCAATGAGCTCAACTTTGCTCCCTGTCACAAGCAAATCATCCACATACAAGGAGACAATCAGCAAGGTTTCATGTTCTGACCTTTTAACATATAGAGTAGGCTCACTAATACTCTTCACAAATCCAAGTTTGGTCAGGTAAGCATCAACTCTGTCATACCAGGCCCTTGGTGCCTGTTTCAGACCATAGAGAGCCTTTCTCAACTTGTACACTTTGTCTTCATGTCCAACAACTTCAAAACCTTCAGGTTGCTCGATGAAGATCTCCTCCTTGAGAAAACCATTCAGGAATGCTGATTTGACATCCAATTGGTGAACTTTCCACTGCTTCTGAGCTGCTAAAGCAAACAGTAGCTTGATTGTGTCCAGTCTTGCCACTGGAGCAAAAGTCTCCAAGAAGTCCACACCATACTGTTGACTGTAACCCTTCACCACAAGCCTGGCCTTGTGTTTGTTCAGTGAGCCATCAGCATTGTACTTGGCCCTGTACACCCATTTGACCCCTATGACCTTCCTGTGTTCTGGTCTGCTCACTAACTTCCATGTCTGATTCTTGTTAATCATTTCTAACTCAACCTCCATGGCTTTCAGCCAGTTCCTATCTCTGGCAGCTTCTTCAAAGTCTGTAGGCTCAATCACAGCAACACTGCACCTCTGATAGACATCAGCCAAAGTTCTAGTGCCCCTCATTGGTGCATCATCAACAGCATCATCATTTGGTCCCTCTTCTGTAGGCTCAGCAACCAAGTCCAACTGGTCCATTTCAAACATGTTAGCTTCAGCACCATTCCAATTCCACACCTTTTCTTCATCAAATTTTACATCCCTGCTGACTATGACTTTCTTTGCTATAGGATCATAAACTCTATAGCCCTTCTTGTTGCTGCTATAGCCAACAAAGATTCCTGGAGTGGCCCTGCTCTCGAGCTTGGTTCTCTTTTCCACTGGAACAAGAGCATAACACACACAACCAAACACTTTCAAGTGTGTTACTACAGGTTTAACTCTATGCCAAGCCTCATAAGGAGTCTTATCCTTGACTGCCCTAGTTGGCAGTCTATTGAGCAGATACACTGAGGTGTTAACTGCCTCAGCCCAAAACTGACTTGGAAGCTTGCCTTGAAACAAGAGGCACCTGGCCATGTTCAGCACAGTCCTATTCTTCCTCTCACAGACTCCATTCTGTTGAGGAATATAGACTGTTGTGAGCTGATGATGAATCCCAGCACTGTCACAAAGCTTCTGAAATCTCTCAGACATATATTCAGAGCCATTATCAGTCCTCAAAGCTCTAATTTTGCAGCCTGACTGATTTTCAGCATAAACCTTGAATTTACAGAAGGCTTCAAACACTTCTAACTTTTCCCTCAAGAAGTAGACCCAGCACAACCTTGTTAAATCATCTATAAACAGGGCAAAGTACCTGTTCTCACTAATTGAAGGTGTTCTCATAGGACCACAAACATCAGAGTGCACCAATTCTAGCTTGTTTTGAGCTCTCCAAGCACTGTCAGTAGGAAAAGGCAGTCTAGCCTGCTTACCAAGCTGACAAACCTCACAAACATTCCCACTAACCTTAACTTTTGAAATGTAATCAACCAAATTCAGCCTATGTAGCAGATCAAGCGATCTGAAATTGGCATGGCGTAGTCTCTTATGCCACAAGTTAGTGCTGTCAGCAAGGCTGGTGTATGCCTTTCTTTCTACTTGGCTAACATCCAGCATGAAGCATCTATCGGTCATGGAGACTAAGATTAACTCCAGACCATTCATGTCTTGAACAGTACAGCAACCATCCTTAAAAACCAATGTATAGCCCTTTTCAACTAATTGGCCTACACTAAGCAAATTCTGGTCTAAGTCAGGTACAAAAAGCACATCTGAGATCAGCTTGTTACCTGAACCAGTGCTAACCAGCACACTGCCCTTGCCCTTAGCCTCAATCAGCTTGCCATCTCCAATTCTGATCCTAGAGTGGAAGCTTCTGTCTAAGCCCTTGAACAACTTCTCATCTGCTGCCATATGGTGTGAGCAGCCACTGTCTAGTAGCCAATCATTGCTAGTTTTTGTTGTGCCAACAAAACAGGTTGCTGTAAACACATGCTCCTTCTGAGCTTGCATGTCCTCAGCTGGTCTAGCTTGTTGTAGAGCAACCTCCATTGGTTTGCCCTTGCACACCTTCTCTACATGACCAAACTGCTTGCACTTTCTGCACTGAATATCTGGCCTAAACCAGCAATATTTTTCTGAATGTGTTGTCTTCTTGCAGTGAACACATGGTGGAAACACCCTTTTTGCTTCATCTCTTCCTGACTTGGCCTTTCTATTGTGCCAAGGCTTCTTGCTTTTTGCACTCATACTTGAGCCTTCACTGGCTTTAGCCTGGAAAGCAGCTTCAGGATTCTCCTTCTGCCTATTTGCCCTCCTTTGCTCAAGTGCATACAGGGAGTTTATCAGCTCAGATAATGAAATGGCTGATAAGTCCCTCGAGTCCTCAAGTGAAGAGATTTTAGACTCAAATTTCTTAGGGAGAGTTGTAATGACCTTTTCAACAACTCTGCTCTCTGTGAAGTCCACTCCCAGGAGCCTAATGCTGTTGACAATGGCCATTATCCTGTCTGAGTACTGCTTGATGGTCTCAGACTCCTTCATCCTCAAATTTTCAAAATCTCTCCTGAGGTTGATCACTTGCTGTTGCCTTGTCTTGTCAGTCCCCATGAACTCCTCCTTCAGCTTCTCCCAGGCCTGTTTTGGTGAGTCACAGGCCATGATGCGAGTGAATATCACATCAGAGACTCCATTTTGCAAGCAGGCCATAGCCTTATGCTTCTTGGCTCGCTCCTCAGCATGCTGCCTCTTCTGTGCTATGGTGGGATTGGCTCTCAATGGAGGTGGTTCAGCATCATTCTCAATCACACTCCAAAGATCGTATGCCTGAAGATAAGTCTTCATTTTAACTATCCAAATGTGATAGTTTTCTCCAGTGAACACTGGTGGAGGTGGTGGAGTGAAACTCATCTTGCTAGACTGAGTTTAAGTGCTTCGATCCTTTTTAGTTTTAAGCTTTGCTGTAGATTTTAAATTGAAATCAACAGAATGCAAGCAAAGGCCCCTCAAAGACTCGGGCTCATGATACCATTTATTGGGTTTTTGACACACTTTAACCGGGTAAAGTAAGGATTTCAAACAGAGCACCAGCAGCAACGTATTATACCCGGATAAAATATGAAGGAAAAATGCTTGAAGTTCAAGCTTTTTAGCTATTGTTGGGGATTTTTGACAGCAGAGGAACGGAGCAGAGGAAGAAATACAGGACAGAACATGACAGTATTTTTACTTGCTCACAAATGTGCAGCAAGGGAGCTATGGCTTCAGCTCGTTTAGCTCATTCATTCAGTTAGAAAAACAATACATTTATAGATAAAACACATTACCAAATACTACCTACTCCTACTTAGTAGCCTAGGGACTTACTAAGCATTACTTGTACACATCAATAAGCTGAATTATCAGCTGAATTATCAGCTCAATCATCACCTAAACCCATCAAAACATCAATAACTAAGTTCATTTTCAACCAAACTAAACTAAATTGCAACTACAACAGTCAACATGTTGCTGCAGCATGCAGCATGCATACAAGCCGTATGCACTCAACAAAAACATAACAGTAGCATGGATGGCCAATTTCCAACACTCCTCCTTGGACTCCATGCTACAAATACCAGTCATTCATCAAGTTTTTTGAACTTGGCAGCTCTTAGATGCTTTGATTCAAGCTGACCAATTCATTTTCAACCTTGACCTCATTCACAAACAACAAATCTGACTTACACACTTGACTATCCCAGTCTTTTGTGCCAGAGATTTGTTCACCAAATGGAGTATTCTCCTCCTTCACAGCCTTGGTTGACAACTTGTTTCTTCTTGCACAAACAGTTCCCGAGTATAGTTGCTTGCCTTCATTCTGCCATTTTGGCTTGCAACTATACAACACACATTGAGCTTCCACATGTTGCTGAACTCACACCTTTGACAGACTCACATCTTTGCATATTGTCTTCAACAGGTGTCTTCATCAGCTCTGATACCATTTGTTGGAACAATGGCAGTATGCAACAAAGAGATTTGCAAGCAGAAGCAAGAGTAATCGAAGCAGAAAAGAGAAAACAAGCAGAGCAGCAAGAAAGAAACTTGAATGTACAACAAGAATTGTAACTGAACATTTTTCATTTTTTTCATTCAAAATTTGAAATAAAAGGAGTTACAATTTGTTCATTTGACAGTTACCTACTAATCTAACTGCCTCCACTAATTTACAACCAATGTAAGTTTAAGTCAAATACAAAATGAGCTGCCATATCAGCTTTTACATCAGCTATCTAATCACTAACTTAATCTTGCTAACTATTAAAGCTAGTTACAATTAAATTGAACTAAATTACATCAAAACAAAACAGCAATGTCAGTTGCTTCATTTGGTCCAAAAACCATTCGTGCGCGCCAAGCAAAATGAGCTGAGCTCGATAGCTGCTGGTCTCGACAGTAGCATGCTTCTGGCTCCATGTTGCATTACAGTCCAGCTTTCAACAATTTCATTGAAAAGTGTCCATGCATTTCATATTCAGGCGACATGTAACCACTAAAATCATACAACAAAAATGAAATAGTAAGAACAAGTTTGAAACCTATAGCAGTTTTCTCCAAACTTAGCATACCGAATTCTTACTATGTTCCAACTACACGTCTGGTATCCCCTTCCATTTGGTCTCCTCCAAATATTCTAGCCATGCCGAAATCAGAAATTTTCGGATTCATTGCATCATCAAGTAATACATTGCTCGCTTTCAAATCCCTATGAATGACTCTTAACCTGGAATCATGGTGGAGATACAACATTCCTCGGGCAATCCCACAGATAATTTCCAAACGCTTTTTCCAATCCAATAGTGATCTTTTTGAGTCATCTAAAATCAAAAGTCAAATTTTAAAAGGAATCATGCATAACTTAAAACAAAAGTTGTTAGCATAAGGAATCAACAATTTGAAAGAAGACATACCGAAAATGATAAAATCTAAGCTTTTATTTGGTAAAAATTCATAGATTAACATCTTCTCTTCACCCTCAACGCAACATCCTAGTATCCTTACGAGATTCCTATGCTGAAGTTTTGCAATTAGCACAATTTCATTCTTAAACTCTTGTAGTCCCTGACTTGAGGAATTTGATTGATAGTCTTTTCACTGCTATTTCTTTTCCATTTAAGAGCACTCCCTGCAAATACAAAGAATTTTCCTTTAAGTACAGATAAGGAGTTTTATTGCACGTCCACATGTTTTTTTTAGAGAAAAACTACCTTGTAGACAGGGCCAAAGCCACCTTGCCCAAGTTTATTATCAGAAGAGAAATTATTAGTGGTAGCAGCTATGGTGCCCAAATCAAAATAGGGTAAATCTCCATTTCTTCTGCTCTCATCAATCTCTCTTTCACCTAAAGAGTCTTTGAATGAGGTAAAGCTAAAGATATTTTTTCTTTTTCTTGCTCTTCCTGCTGTCAATTCAATTGCAAATTATATCCTATGGCAACGATTAAAATTTGAATAAAAAAACTAGTACAGAAAAAGTGTGAGACACACCTCTTCTTTGCCTTCTTAGAAAGCAACGCGAAAGGGCCATTAGTATGAGAAACACTACAGGCAAAGAAACTATTATAATCGCAAGCACTCCCCTGTTGTGAAGTAGACCTTTCTTTGTATACCGAGCTAACATGTTGCACATATGATTGCATACGAAAGAAATCAATTAAAAATTAGAACACAGAAAAAAAAAAAACAACACCACGAGAGTAAATAAAAATCTTTTAAAGAGATCAATACTTTTATTTAGGATTAAAATGAAATATGGTCAAAGTTGATACTCATATAATTAATTAATAGGTGTCAAGTTATGTATAACTAAGTTATGCACTATAAATATATCAATTATATAGTTATATTTTAAAATCAGCATAAATAAATGAATGTAATTATCCTAATAATAACTCTTACTTTTTCTTTCTAAGGTGCACCTAAAAATAACCCATTCATTATATTTAGTGCTTACCTATCTCATTTTTATCCACTCGTATGTATAGGTCTTGTCCCGTATAGGTATATTACCTCGCATCCATCAAATCTCCATGCCAAGTCAAGCAGCCAATCCCTCTTCCAGTCTCTGAGTTTGCACTAGCATAAGCCATGCAAGAACAATTTCTCAAGCACTTTTCCTTGCATTGTTTCAATCCTATACTCATGTTTACAACTGCCGCAGAAGTGTCAGGCACCTTCGCATGTGGAAACTTGACGAACCCTTCTCCATTTCCACACATGGAGATACCTCGCTTCCTCACGCATCCTCCTGTCCAATCTCCTATGAACCATCCTTCGGGTGATTTGGGTTGGAATCCTGGGAAACATGTACATTCGAAAGCACCTGCGAGATAAGGGTTACAGTAACCATTTGGCCCACAATGCCCGTAAAAATCACACAGTTCCGTTGGAGCCGAATAAAAAACAATCCAACGTTGCGCTTCATTGTTCCATGATTCTCTTTGCAAAACTCCTGTTTCCTTCGCTAGCGTTCTTGATATGATGGAGCTATTTCTCACATCAGAAGAGAACGATACTTCATAACCAGTGTTGACAAATGTATCTTTAAATATGAAGTTCTGTGTCATTTGAGGTATACCACTCCATCTTTGTCCGGTCCAAGGTCCGCTTCGCCACCATGGAGTCGAACCCTTGTACAAAAACATCTGAGGAGACCCGTTTGGGTTCATCCTGAAGGAATAGTTCCCAACCCCTGGATCATCTGTAGACTTCCAAGACGTATATATTAGGTTCAGACCGGTTCTAAGATTCAACCCAATCTTTTGAAATGAAAGCCAATTATTTGTTGGATGGTCAAAACTCTGCCACAGTACCGCCTTTGTGGTATCATTGCGAATCAAAACAAGATTTCCCGAATCCAAAACTTGAGCAATACAATTGCTAGTGCCTGCGAGGGAAATGTTTGTGGACCAGACAGGAAGTGTTTGGTTTGTTTGGAACAGGACAAGATTTCCTCGACGGTCGATAGAGAAGACCCCTGAAGTATCATTAATGGGATTCTCTCTGTTAGCCACCCAAACAACGGTCTTCTCCGGATGTTGATAATACCAGATGCCAACATATCGATTACTAGAACTGCCAGGGCTGAAAAATCCTAGTGCAAAAATATTGCCACTAGAGACCATCACTTCATCGTTATCTTTAATGAAGTGATGTTGCGTTATGGTGTCTGAAGAAAAGGATAAGTGAGAAAGAAAGAAAATAAGCAGTATTTTGAGAAGCCATAAAACAGGATTCATCACCGCTTCAGTACATGCTTCGGGTGTTCCGGAACAATGATATATATTGAATTGCTGAAGAGAGCAGTTGGGATCTCAGTGTCGCATTGAAAAGTGGATGGTCCCATTACGTTAATTGCTGGGGATTTTCAATGAGTGGTGTTAATCTCTTAAGCATTTATTTCCGTTTGGCTCAACCGTTGAGAGATTACCGAGTCAAGGCAAGTCAATATCTAAACTCCGTCTTACAAATGTTCTGTTCTGAAAATTTAATACGCGTAACTGGTTGACGATTATTTTATCTTCCATAATTAGATTTTAGAAACATTCAATTTCAATCTTGTTAATTGGTATGTGAAAACAATTATAGCCACCATTTTCCCCTCCTACTTGAAAATTTAATATTTTCTCTTGCAATATTAGGGATATCTAATGAGTTCAACCATCAAGCATCAAAAGTCTTTCAATTTCTACTCGATTTGGGTCAAATGACTTTGAAAATTTTAATAGTGATTTAACTATTGTTTTCTCCTGCATGTTTATGAGTCAAGTCAATTTTTTTTTTCAAAATATTATTATTTTGATTATTTTTTAGAATGTATTGTAGGTTATTTTGATTATTGGTGAAAAATGTATATGTACCGGGACAAAATTAAGAATGGTATAATATAAATGAATGCTAGTTAAAGAATTAAATAAAATATAACAAGCGGTGATGATCTAAATAAATAAAGTAAATTATATTTGAGTATTTGAGTTTTAATGAAGAACTGATAAGTAAGAGGAATTAAATTTTTATTAGTTGTTTAAAATGTGTAAGTAATAAGACTTTGTGAAAAACTTAAATTTATTTATTGATAGGATTACATCATTGTACCAAATTTGAAGATTGTAAAGTTATTGATCTATATTAGCTTATGTTAATGCATTGGAATGTACATAAAAGCTTAGGATAGTTGAGGTGTTTCTAATTACATTGGCCTATGTTCTCATGTGTTACTTGAAATCATGATGGAATTTTCTACTTAGTTAAGACTTGATTTTTTAATTGGCATAACCATGTTTATGGGATGAGTTTGTGCTTGAATGAAGTTTAAAATAGTTTTAAAATAATTTGAAACTCATGAATATAATATGATAATGTTTGGGATGATTTAAAAGTATTTTTTAACTAATTTTGAGGTTCTCTGTATTAAGTCCTAAAACTTAGCCGTATTGAGACTTGCAAGTCAATAGCTAAAAAGTTATAATAAGTCAAGTCTCAAGATTTGCAAGTAAATAGCTAAAGGCCAATAATAAGTAGGCTAAATTTCAAGCCTTGCCCAGATGCAACTTGTGTTTTTAATCAGTTTAAATCCCAAGACTCAATTTAATGTTTTGAGTATATCCAAACTTGAGAAATGATTTGAAATTATTTTTAAAATTTGTTGAAACTTTGTAAATGTTGAAAATTGGTTTAAACATTTTATTAAGATGTGAAATTGATGTTTTGTAAAAAATATATATATCACTTACCTATGTGGATTATGATGAGACCAGATACAATTAAAGCAAATATTGCATCCAAGCTTACACTAAGACATCGAGATATTTCTAAAGATTAGATCATCATGCGATGATGTCCCGAGCTAGATCAGCATATAAAATGTCATAACTCTAACATATAAACCTAAACCAATGAAGGTTCTTGCAAATGATAGTTTTCCTTGCTTTTAGTTGTCTACTTTAAATTTTCTTTTTTACAGAGGACAATAACTTTATTACGAGATAATTACATATGTAGTTTCCAGCAGTATACATCGTAGCCAAAAGTAGTTACATTAACTTTAAACAAAGTTCGATAATTAAAAAAAGAAAAGAAAAACAGAGATGGCTGAAGTTCTAGCGAGCTTGAACCATAGAGAGGGTCACATCATTTGTAGATTCAGTTCGTTCACTATTCAATATCTCGTCGCCTTTGTGACTTGTCTTTACTGTAAATGCAGGTTGTTTTGGAGATGGAAGAGCTGTTTCGTTGCTCAACATAAACACAACTGTAGACATCATTGGTCGATCTGTTGCATGTTCTTGTACACACAATAGCCCGATCTGAATGCATTTCAAAAATTCATTGGCACTATACGAATCACCGAATACCGAGTCAATTATTTCAATCGCTCTGTCTTCTTTCCATAACTCCCAAACCTGAAAAAAGGTTGAATCATTATTTGAGTGGAAAATTTTGAGTTAATTGCTCATAAATTGTGCTTTAAATGTGGTTACTTACATATCCAACCAGACTTGAAGAGGGACTATCAGGAAAATAACTGCTGTTCTTTTTTCCGGTGATAATCTCTAACAACAGGACTCCAAAGCTATAAACATCGGATTTTATGGAGAAGTGCCCATGCATTGCATACTCCGGTGACATGTAACCACTAAATTCATATAACAAAAGGGAAACTGTAAGAACTCGTTTGTAACCAGTAGCAGAAGTTTTATCCAACCTTTGCATATAGAATGCTTACTATGTTCCAACAACACGTTTAGTATCTCCTTCAATCTCATCTCTTCCAAATATTCTGGCCATGCCAAAATCTGAAATTTTCGGATTCATTGCAGCATCTAGTAACACATTGCTTGCCTTCAGATCTCTATGAATGATTCTTAACCTTGAATCCTGGTGAAGATACAAGATCCCGCGAGCAATCCCACAAATTATTTCTATACGCTTTTTCCAATCCAACATTGAACTTTTTGATTCATCTGGATCCAAAATCAGTTTTGAAAAGGAATCATTGCATAACTTAAAATTGCAGTATTTGGCTTAAGTATTCAATGATTTAAAAGTGATGTTTCCAATAGCATATGAGAAAGAAAGAAAAACGTACTGAAAACGATAGAGTCTAAGCTTTTATTTGGTAAAAATTCATAGATTAACATCTTCTCTTCACCCTGAATGCAACATCCCAGCATCTTTACCAGATTCCTATGCTGAAGCTTTGCAATTAGCACAATTTCATTCTTAAACTCTTCTACTCCCTGACCTGAGTACTTTGATAATCTTTTCACTGCTATTTCTTTTCCATTGATGAGCACACCCTACAAATACAAAGAAAATTCCATTCAGGAATGGACTAATAGGAGTTCCATTGCAGGTCGACGTGTGTATAATTATTTGCTAAGAGATTACCTTGTAAACAGCACCAAAGCCACCTTGTCCAAGTTTGTTATCAGATGAGAAATTATTGGTGGCTTTAGCTATGGTGCTGAAATCAAAGAAGGGTAAATCTCCATTTCTTCTACTCTCATCGATGTCCTTTTCACCTACTGAATCTTCGAACAACGATGAACTTGTAAAACTGAACGCATTTTTACTTTTTCTTCTTCTTTCTGCTGTTAAACACAATAAATATCATGATTAAACCAATTTCTAGTCTCCACTCTCCACAAAGGCAAGTGGTCTATTTAGTAGCGAAAATCTTAATTGGCATGATTAAGACGGGAAAAATAAACGGTTTTGACAAATAAAAACAGTGGAAAAGATGTACGTACCTCTTCTGAGTCTTCTCACCAAGCAACGCAACAAGGCGACAAGAATAAGAAACAATACAGCAGCAGAAACTATGGTAACTGCAAGCACCCCCTTCTTTCGAAAGAGGCCCTTCTTTGTAAACCGAGCTAACAAGATGGGGATATGATTAGTTTTTTATATATTAATGTAAATGGAAGAAACCAGTTTATTCTGAAGGTAATTCTTGTATCCACTCATAAATTTTTACCATTAATTAAACAAGCATGGCCTAACCATAGTTATACAGTTCTTACGAGTGTTTTGACACAAACAAGGCCACGTAGCGTAAAACATTTTCGCCCAGATGTGGGGAAACGTTTAATAGGGAAAAGGACCAGAGATATTTTAAGAGTAGATGTTGGACGCAAACAGAGAATTGAATTTGAATGTGTAGGGCAGGTACCTAGTTCACTGGCATCCACACGTATGTATAGATCTTGTCCCGCATCTGCATATGTTCTAGCATCAATCAAATCCCCGTGCCAAGTCAAGCAGCCAATCCCTCCGTTGATCTCCGCGTATGCACTAGCATAAGCCACGCACGAACAATTTCTCAAGCACTCGTTCTCGCATTGTTTCAATCCCATACTCATGTCTATATGTGCCGCCGAAGTGTCTGGTACCTTCAGACGTGGCACCTTGACGAACCCTTCCCCTTTTTGGCACGTGGAGATACCAGGTTTCCTCACGCATCCTCCTGCCCCGTCTCTTATAAACCATGCTTCGGATGACTTGGGTTTAAAGCCTGGGAAACACGTGCACTCGAAATCATCCGGGTGATCGGGGTTGCAGTAACCATTCGGCCCACAATGCCCGTAAAAATCACACTGATCCTTTGGGGCCGACCAGAACCCAATCCAATGTCGCGCTTGGTTGTTCCATGTGAACCTTTGTTGAATCCCTGTTTCGTTCGTTATCATTCTTGTGATGAAAGAGGCCTTCTTCACCCCATACGTGATCGATACTTCATCTGGAGTGTTGACAAAAGAAACATTAAATATGTAGCTGCTTGTCATTTCAGGTACACCACTCCATCTTTGCCCGGTCCATGACCCGGTTCGCCACCAAGGGGCGGAACCCTTGTACAAATACAGTTGAGGGAAGCCGCTCGGGTTGATCCGGTAGGAATAGTTTCCAATCCCAGGATCATCGGGAGACTTCCAAGACGTCAAGACTCGATCCACACCTGTTCTGAAACTCCACCCAAGTTTCATAAACGGAAGCATACTGTTTGTAGGATAATCAAAACTCTCCCACAGTACCGCCCTTCTGGTATCATTTTGAAGCAAAACAAGGTTTCCCGAATCCAAAATTAGAGCAATGGAATTCCTAGTGCCTGTGATGGACACGTTTGTAGACCAGACAGGAAGTGTTTGGTTTCTCTGGAACAGTGCAAGATTTCCTTGGCTATCGATTCTGAGGATCCCTGAGTTATCTTTAATGGGACTCTCCCTGTTGGCCACCCAAACAACTGTTTTCTCTGGAATCTGATGATACCAGATGCCAACATATCGATTCCTTGAACTGCCAGGGCTGAAAAATCCTAGAGCGAAAATCTTGCCACTAGAAACTATGACTTGATTATCTTTGATGAAGTGATCTAGTGTTATGGTGTCGGTAGAAATGCAGAGATGGGTAAGAAACAAAAGAAGCAGCACGCTAATAAGCCATTTAACATGATCCATCACTGGTTCGGTCTATGATTAATGTGTTCAGACAGAAGAAAGATATATATATTATAAATTGATGGAGTATATATTATAAATTGATGGAGTAGTTGGGATCTCATTAATAAGTGGAACCCCTAAATCTGACGGACTATGTCAAGCATTGGTGTGACAATGCCACCTTTTATACTTTTCAAAATCGAAGAAATAGAAAGGTGAAAAGTTTATCGCTGGAAATTTGTTGTCGGTTTGCTTGTCATGCCAGTTCTGTGATCTTTAAAGTTGTGAAAATGGCTAGCACTTCCCAAATTTCAACCTTGGTGGAGGAATTAGTTCCACCCAAACAGCAATCATTGCTCTAAACATTTGCACCGGACGTTTTGGCTTTTAACTCACACCAATGCATGCCTTTACGCATAGGAAATCTAAGCACCAAAAGTCGTAATCCTTCATTTGGCTATAAGAAAGCTTTGGACCACCAAATTTAATGAAACGAAAATGAAATTAGCAGCCGTATGGCTGAGTTTTGATAGCAGCTTTTTTTGCTTATCATGAGCACTAATCTGGCTGTCCCAGATGATATTTTATTATTTTACGCTGAAAACTGATTGTAACCTTTGGTGGGTAAAAGGATGAAAATTATGTTTTCTAAAAAAGACATTAAATCATAGGTGAAGTGTGAAAATGCTTACGTAACAATGTTCATCAATTTCCAATTTGGTCATTAGATATTTGATTTATTTTACATAATGATTCTTAATTGTTCATTTAAATATTTTACGTAAAAAATATTAAAATATAAAATATAAAAACCCAACATGTGGCCACCTTTTGATTTAATTACAAATTTTAGGAACTAATAATTTTATAATTTATTTCAAATTAAAAAAAAATTCAAACAAATAACTGATATTATTAGATAAAAGGTAAAACTAATAGTGCAATTGAAAAAAAAATAGTATTTGTTCATTATTTAGGACTTACAAAAATTTTATTTTTAAAAATTTAAATTTGATAGTGTAATTTTTAGATAAAAATAAAAAAGATAGTTTTAAAATTAGAAATGGAATTTGTATTTTTATTTTATGATAAAAAATTTTATTTAAAAATTTATATAATTTTACAAAATTAAAATAAAATATTAATATATTTAAAATAAAATACTTACCAACAATTCTTTGGCTAGCTTAGAATGTCTATCTCTATATGTTCCGGCAAAAATAAAAAATAGTAGGTTGCATGGTAGTCCTCCCAAAGAGATTTGGTTGTAAGAGAAGCCATTTTCTATATATTTCTTCTTCTTTTTTTCCACTACTAACTAAATGATGTTTGTAAAATTTGTAGTGCAGATGCACCTTAGAATTTCAAATGATACAAAAAGCCCTTGCGGGCAAAGAAACCTCTGGTGAGATATCCCACTTTACATTTTTCTGGGCTAAATTTGATTAATATGCTTTTTTTTTAATATGGTCTTTAGGTCGGTTTTAAAATTAATTAAGGAAATAGGTCGGTTTTAGGAGAGAGAATATGAAAACGTACCCAATTACACATATGATAGAAGAGCTCGTCCAGTTGGACACGCTTTCCCTTAATGATAAAATACAACAGCTTTTTGATCGTTACCGCGTCAAATAGTTTAAAAAAATTTTAAAATCTCCCAACTGTAATTTTTTCTTTAACATATAAATAGCCCTTCAAATTTCATTTTTTTCATTCACATCATTCTCTCAAACTCTCTGAACCCTCTCAAGCTTTTTATTCAATATTTATTTATATTTTCATTTAAAAATATTATTATTTTTAATTATATTGTTTTTTATTCGTTCGGATTAATTTCTCGAAAATGGACACATCTCTAATCCGCTTCAATGACAACCATATTTACTCCACCCAATTACCAATGGTAAGACGAAATTTAAAATTTCATTTTTTTAATTATGCTAATAAATTTTTTTGATAAGTCTAAATATTCTTTTTATGTTATAAGTAGGCAGACGGTCGTGTGCTAGAGCCTTCGATCCCTAAAATTCGTGGGTACCAGCAAGAGGCTGGATTCTTGCATGCATCTTGTATGCAAGGGGATTGCAAACTTGATCTCACACTAATCAGCGTGTTGGTAGAAAGATGGAGGCCTGAAACACACACTTTTCACCTTCCATGAGGCGAGTGTACAATCACACTCGAGGACTAGCATTACAACTCGGTTTGCCAGTGGATGAGCTAGTCATCACGGGATTAGCGATGGTTCGGGGGAAAGTGGACCTCTATATGGGAATGTTGGGGAAGGCCACAAACCGATTCAAAGGTGGTCAGATATCAATCAATTGGTTGGAGACAACTTTCAATAAGCTTGCCAACAACGCAACGGAGGAGTTCATACAACAATATGTAACACCCTTAAACCGTCTTCGTCACCGGATTGAGGTCACGAGGTATTACAATAACTTGTTTAACATTTAAAACTACTTACAAAAAAAATATTCAATTGAATTTACAAATTATCAAATCAAAATCCATTCACATTAAACATAAATTTACGGGCCTCAAATCGGGCTTACAGGGCCCTAAAAATAGATTGAAAACATTCTAAGGTCAATTCGAAACAAAATAGAAAAGTTAAGAAAAAGTTGAATACTTTGAAAACAGGGAACACAAGGCTGTGTGACCAAGCCGTGTGTCACAGCCTAGACCGTGTGTCATAGCTCAGACAGTGTGTCACAACCCAGACCGTGTGGACATTTGAAGTTCAGACACACGACAATGTAACACCCTTAACTCGCGTTTGACGCCAACACCGGGTACGAGGCATTACCGTTCACAAATCACATATATACATACAAGTCAGATTATACGAGCCCGTTAAAACTTAAAAATTTTTCAAAATTTTTCTAAAACTTCTTATCTTGGGCCTATAAGGCCCAAAACACCTCTTGTAAGCTATTCGGGACCAACTCGGGTCCTTTAACCCACACTAGGAAAATGACTTTTGAACCAGGGCACACACCCGTGTGGAACTTAAACATGGTCGTACTGATGGCTCGTGTGACATGCACGGCCTAAGCACCTAGGGACACGCCTGTGTCCTATACCCGTGTAGATTTATTTTTTCAAGTCGAACCTATAAGGGATTTCACACGGCTTGGCACACGCCCGTGCATGGCCTGTGTCTCTCACACGGCCTCGACACGCCCGTGTCTCAGCCTGTGTTTGAAAACCTTGACATTCTGTTTCTGACGTCAGCAATCCTTAAGGGTCACACTGCCAAGGCACACGCCAGTGTGCTAGGCCATGCCCTTCACACAGCTGAGACACATAGTCGTGTCTCTGCCCGTGTGTTTACTACCATGCATACTGACTTGTAATTTTTACGTGCAGGGGACACATGATCGGACAACACACCCGTGTGTCTACCTGTGTGGACAATATGAGGCTATCTACTAAGCCTTTTTCCACGCTGAAACACAATCTAATGCCAACCAACATATCAAAATCTAACTTAATATGATTTCTCGACCAAACAACCATAGCTAAGGCTTATATACATTTCATGTACTCAAACATGCCAACAATTTCACATTCATAAAAGACTATCTAGCATTCATATAATAACTTTCAATATTACCCATTTTTCATGGCCTTATACAAAATGAATCAAATGCTAAGGTAAGCCATCACATTTGGCCAATTAATAATGAAAAAACTCAAAAGTCTAAGTTTCTATACATGCCATATTCAAAATGATAAATCTAATTATACCGAGTGCTTCAGCTGATAGTGTGATCGATGCCTCTGACGTCTGTTGATCCCCTAGCTAGTTAGGCGACACTATAAGAAAATGGTAAAGAGAGAGAGTAAGCATAAAGCTTAGTAAGTTGCATGCAAATAAATATAACAACAACTTTACCATTCATCATCATGCTTATAATACAAAAGTAGGCATAAGCATAACTTACTCGTCACTAACCAATACAATTCACATAACATATATATTGAGCTCACGTCTCATACTTTTCAAATAGGTACCTGTACCACTCACAACATGGTTATACTTTTCTCGTTTAGCTAAAACTATAAATCTCACCGTTGAACCATTTGGAAAACTATCGGATATTCACTAAGCCTCAAACATAGGGTATAAGGTCGATGCCATGTCCCAGACATGGTCTTACATTAGCTCATCCATCAAGTCTATGCCATGTCCTAGACATGGTCTTACACTGACTATTGAAATCGAGGCCGATGCCATGTCCCATACATGGTCTTACACTGGCTCTCATAATGTGGCCGATGCATGTCCCAAACATCTCTTACACTAGCACACAAATAACTCGAATGTCATGGCATGAATATCTGATTTATTTCTTGTGGTTCAAACGGGAGTTCTACTATCTCAATATTCAACATACATAATCATTTCCACAAACAAGCAATTTATGCTATATCAATTCAAACACATATAATAACAATGTAGTTGTATTGTTTACACACAACTTACCTTGAATTACAAAATGTAGACGACTAGTTCGGCTTAGTCCACATGCATTATTTTTCCCCAGTCTAGGCCCGGATTTTGTAATTCTTGATCTATAATGATAAAAATTCACACATTTAATCATTTTATTAATCTAGATACTCGACAGTTTAATCATTTTACAGAATGACCATTTTACCCCTAGGTCTAAAAATCGATTTTTATCGAACTTCTTCATATCTTAAGCCCAACCGAACCCTTTTTACTCTTATAGCAACCCAAAATTTCCATTATTTCACAACATTACTATCTATTTTGCAAACTTTACAAAATGGTCCTATTAGGGTTTTTCATGAGAAGCCCCTTCACAAAAGTTGTTTATTTCACAATCATGATTCATTTTCTTCCATAAAATTTCAAAAAATAACATGAACACTCTCATGGTAAAACCCTAAAATTTCAATCATTTTGCAACATAGCCCCCTTTTTAGAAAGCTCATGCTACAAGGATATCAAAAGTACAAAAATATTCAAGAAAAGCCCTCATAGTCACTTACTTGCAAAGGCTTTAAGTTGCTGAAAATTTTTCAAGCTTTCATGACCATTTTCTTGGAGGAAAATCAGTAGAGAAGAAGGAGCAAAATAAAAAGATGATAGCCTTTTTCTTAGGTTTTATTTTAATCAATTTAGGCTACCTAACTTTGACTTTCTCATCCCTTTTGTCCCTATGGCCAGCCACCACTACTTTAAGGGTCTATTTTCCCTTTAAAGACCCCCAATTTTGGTTCTCTAGCTATTTGACACCCTTAGCTATCAAAATAGGACTTTTGCACTTTATGCGATTTAGTCATTTTTCACAATTAAACATAAAATCGCTAAAATTAATTCACCAAAATTTTCATACTCTCATATAATCATGCCACAACACATAAAATAATATCAAAAATAATTTCTCCACCCTCAGATCAGTGGTCCCGAAACCACTGTTCCAACTGGGCCGAAAATCGGGCCGTTACAGGCAGTGTCCCAACCAGTGTGTCCACCCGTGTGTATATTCAAATTAAGGTCACACAGTTGTGCCACAAAACATATTCCTGGCTGTGTTTGAAACTGTTTTGATACACAGGGCTGTGTGCTAGACCGTGTGTACCTTGTACCTAAAATCATTAAGACACAGCCGGGTGTGTAAGTTGTGTACGTCACACGGCTATGTGATAGCTCGTGTCTCAGGTCGTGTGTACTCCTGAATTTGCTTCCTAAACAAGGCATAAATCACACCTATCTTAGGTAACAAAAGCATAAACATCGATGTAAACATCACCAAAAATACTTCCCAAATAAGAAAAACAAGACAATTTCCTACAATTTATGTGCCTAACCAATATGTCATTCAAAGGCACCTCAAACAAAGTTTAACATTTCATAACAAAGTGAATAACATATGACATAATCCACTCATTCATACTCAATTAAACTTTAACCAAATAGCCAAATATAACCAATCTCACCAAGTTGCCATATACAAAACATTTACCAATTCACACCAACATTTATACACATTCAAAAGAGTCAAGTTCATAACCATTTACAAGCATTTGTTTCAAGACAAAACATAACTCAAAAGTTTATATGACATTCTATGAAAGTAACCATATATCAAAAAACCATTACTCAAATATCATTATCCTCGGTACATGCCAAGACATACAAAAAGAAATACATCACCAACATTGAGTTTGAGATTGATGTTGGATGCTGAGTCAACAATCGAAATAAATACCTAACCTGCACACAAAGGAATGATCAACTATAGATTAATTTAAATAGCTACATAAGAGTTTAATACTCCATCAATTCTCATATCTAATATATTTATATTTGTCGTTACCACATAGTCCACAATATGTCCTCTTGACATTTCATATGCAAATTCAATCCATCTTTTCATTTACTAACTATCATAAAGGGATTAGGCAAACATTTTCAATATTAACCAACCTATTATTAGCACCTAGTGCTCAATAGATTAATCGTAATAGAGTTTTGCGCCTAGCGCTAGTGGATAACCAACAATAGTTGTACCTTGCACTAGTCGAATAATCGACAAATAATTACACCCAATGCTAGTCGAATAACTGAAAATATCAATTACACCCTTGCAAGTCCATAATATCATTTTACATAATTCAATATCACATTCACCTCAATTAACTACTAATCATATATTGATTAATTCCATAATGCCACATTTCATATATATAATTATATAATCTTATCAATATCCATTCAATAGAAATTATCCAATTACACAATTAAGAACATAGTTCAATAATAAATAACAATTATCTAATTAAATTAAATAAATTACGTTTGAGTTCTAGGACTGCGAACTTACCAAAATACGACAGATGATAAGGATCAGAGATAGCTACTTGGTGACTTTTTCCTTTCCACGATTGATACCTGATCTATTATTTTCAATTGAAGCTTGCAACAATTTTAGCCCTAATGCCGAAAGTTCTATCTTCTCCCTTAAATATTCAGTTTGCATGAAGAATAAAAAAGGGATTTTCATTTCATTTCATTTCCCCACTAACTATGTTTTGTTATTAATAATGTTTTCATATTATAAATGTAACACCCCTAACCCGTAACTGTCATCGAAATAGGTTAAGAGGCATTACTGGACTTGTAACTCAATTCAGAACAATCATTTATCTAAAATCATCTCATTTCAGTAAATATTATTCACCCACATTTAATTTGTACTCAAATTGAGCATACAAAGTTCTAATCATGCATTCGGGAGTAAATTGATAATATATGAAAAATTTAGAAACTTAGAAAAATTTCAACATTTCAAGTATCACATGCCCGTGTGAACAGGCCGTGTGCCTCACACGGTTAATAGACACGCTCGTGTCTTAGACCGTGTGGAAACAGGGCATACATACTGACTTGTGTCACACAATCGAGGACACACCCGTGTGCCAGGCCGTGTGAAAACTGGAGAGGATACTGACTTGGGTTACACAGCCAACCACGCGCCCGTGTGTCTAGCCTGTGTGCCCTTCGAAATGGCCACACACGCCCCTGTATCAGGCCGTGCCAAAACTGTAGGGTATACTGGCTTAATTTGAAAGGGTACCCTAGGAGACACACAGTCGTGCAGCATGATCGTGTGTCACACACGGATGAGACACACACCCGTGTCTCTGCCCATGTGGACAAAAATAGGCTATTTGTAAAGCCATTTTGCCACCCTATAAACACAAGCATTCATAAGCATAGATAAACACATTTTTACAACTCAATAGGTAGCCAAGATAACCATTTCAATACACATTATTTACCATATCAAAACCTAACAATTACATGCCCAAATACCTATTCAACATCATGCATAATCAATTTTTTGTAACACCCCTTACCCGAGTCCGAGGCCGGAACTGAGCACAAGGCATTACCTGACTTAATCACATGCATCAATCATTTTCGAGTCATGAAAACTAGGTCAAACTTAAAACTTTTCTCTTTTAGTCTAAAAGTTCTTAATATGGACCAATGAAGCCCAAATCTTGTTTTGGAAATAACCCGGGATTAATCCCAACATCTTTGAAAACTTTGAAAAATGCTACTTGAAGTAGGGCAAACTCTCGTATGGAAGTGCAACACGCCCGTGTGGCCATTATGACGTTCACACGACCTAAGCACAAAGGGACACACTCGTGCCTCGAGCCCGTGTGAATTAGATTCCAAATTCAAACCTACAGGGGTTTTCACATGGCCTGACACACGTCTGTGTCCATGGACCGTGTCCCTTACACGGCCATGACACCCCCATGTCCTAGCCCGTGTCTAAAAACCTTGACATTCTGTTTATGACTTCAGCAACAATTTAGGGGTACACGGCCAAGGCACATGCCCGTGGCCAGAGGCTATGTCCTCCACACGGCTGAGACACATGGCCGTGTCTCTGCTCTGTGTTTACTACCATGCATACTGACTTGCAAATTTTAGGTGTAGGGGACACACGGTTGAACAACACGCCCATGGGGCTAACCGTGTGTCACATACGGCCTAGACACATGCCTGTGTGTCTACCATTGTGGACGATATAAGGCTATCTACCAAGCCCCTTGCCATCTTAAAACACAATCTATCATACCCAAGTCTATCACAACATTATTTTTCAACCAAGCAACCATAACTAAGGCCTATATGTATTTCATACATATACGACCATGCCAACAATTTTCACATTTATAAAAGACTTTTTTGCATTCATAAAACAACTTTCAATATTAGCCATTATTCATGGCCTTATACAAAATGAGTCAAGTGCTAAAACAAGCCAACATATTTGGCGCCAAAATAACGCGACACTAAAATAAGACAAAAGTTCCTATACATGCCATAATCAAAATAAAAGAACTAACTGTACCCATTGCTTCAGATGATAGTGTGATTTTTTTTTTCGACGTATGCAATGATCCTCGAGCTACTTTGGCGGCACTATAAGAAAATGGAAAGGAAAAAGGGTAAGCATAAAGCTTAGTAAGTTGCATGAAAATAAACATCAACTAATTATCATAGAACAATATGCTCATAACATTTCATAGCTTGTCCAGAATACAATGAATAGACATAAATACAACTTACTAATCACCATCGAATATGATTCATATGGCATATATTGAACCCATATCTCATACGTTTCAAGTAGGTACCAGATATGGTCTTTCACTGGCTAGCACATTAAAGTCGATTTCATGTCCCAGATAGGTCTTACACTGACTTTCATATATCGAGGCCAATGCCATATCCCAGATAGGTCTTACACTGACTCTTATCTATCGGTGCCAATGCCATGTCCTAGATAGGTCTTACACTAACACACAACAAGCTGACGCCATGTCCCAGACAGGTCTTACATTAGCTCGTATATCCCGAGGCCGGTGCATGTCCCAGACATGTCTTACACTGGCACTTATGATGTGGCCGATGCATGTCCCAGACATGTCTTACACTGGCTCACATACCACCCAATGTCATGGTACGAATATCCAAGTCTATTCCAAATGTTCAATTGGAAGTCTTTACTACAGTAATTTCTCGACATGCATTCTCATAATCACAATTCAGCAATTCATGCAATATCAATTCAATCATACATCATAGCAATTTAGTTGCATTATTAACATACAACTTACCTCAGTATACAAAAAACGAGCGACTATTTTGACTTAGTCCGTTAGCTTGGCTTTTATTGATCTAGGTACTCAACAATTTATAATTGGGCAAAATGACCATTTTGCCCCGAGACCCGAACATCGATTTTTATCAAATTTTCTCATTAATCAAGCCTAGCTGAATACTTTTTATACTAGGAGCAGCCCATAATTCTCATTATTTTACACATTTATTACCTATTTTTGAACTTATGCAAAATGGTCTTTAGTTAGGGTTTCCATGAAAACTACTTCACAAAAGTTGTTTATTTCACAACCATGATTCATTTTATTCCATAAAATTTTAGAAAATAACATGAACACTTTCATGGTAAAACCCTAAACTTGTAACCATTTTGCAAAATAGCCCTCTCATTTGAAAGCTCATGCCATAAGGGTTCAAAAATGCAAAAATTATCAAGAATGACCATGAAAATCACTTACTTTCAAGAGTGAAGAGTTGCTGCAACTTTTGAGCTCCTAAAACCCCAAAAATGGCTAAAATTTTTGGTCCAAACAGATGACACTGTTGCTCCCCTTTCTTTATTTTATTTTTAGTCAAAATTGGTCACCTAAACCACCTAACTTTGAAATTTTGACTCTTTCTTGACCCTATGGCCAGCCAAGCTTCCTATAAGTGTCCATCTACATTTTAAACACCCCCAAATATGGTTCTTCAACAATTTAACACCTTTGGCTATTAAAACAAGACTCTTACCCTTTATGCGATTTAGTCCTTTTTCATAATTAAGCTCACAAACGCTAAAATTAATTCACCAAAATTTTCATGCATTAATATAATCATGCTATAACACCAAAATAATAATTAAATAATTTATCTGACTTTGAATTTGTGGTCTCGAAACTACTATTCTGACTAAGCCCAAAATCGGGCTGTTACATTCATTTAACAACTACATAACAAAACTTCACTTGCATAATTTCATTCCATCATTACCTTGCCAAAACATGTCCTAATTAAACACTTATACACAACCAAATATGATACCAAAATAAGCTAAATCACATGGCTTAAATCACACACAAAATATACCAAAAGCATAACTTTCAAGTGACCATAACTAACAACATTTAAACTAGCTTATACATGCCATATTTACATATCCACAAATTCAAAATTACCAATTGGAAATTTGATAGCATGATGTGCAACTCCGACTTGTCCGAAACGAGCGAGCTAACAAACCTCTATAAAATATAGAAAAAGAAACAGAGTAAGCTTATAGCTTAGGAAGCCCGTATAATTTAGAATTAAACTTACCATTTATACAAAAATCAAAGCAATACTTTAAGTGCAACCAATTCAATTAACAAATACCTAATCATAAGTATTCATCAATAAGGCATTTGTATTTCAAGTATATCAATTACTCAATTACAAACATTCATTCCAAATATTTTCAAATATATAAAAGTTCGATTCTAATTATACGAACTTACCTCGTATCCTCGGATAAAACTATCGGCTATTCATCCACTTTTCGTTTTCCCCGATCTAGTTCTGGTATTTGCTTATCTTGATCTATATAATATCAAATTAAATCATTCAACCTTTCATTTAATTCAATTGAGCCTAAAACATTTATTTTGGCTAATTTATAATTTTACCCTAGACTTTTGACTACTTTGCAATTTAGTCCTTAACACATAAAAATGTAAAATTGCACAATTAGGACATAAACCATGATAGATGAATTTACTATATACTAATAGCAGCCCACATCTTTCATTATTTCACACTTTTAACCACCACATTTTACAATTTCACAATTTAATCCCTATTTTACATTTTTGTCAAAAATTGCTTTACAAAACTAGTTTAACTATCATCAAGCTTCCATAATCTATCATTAAGAATCAAAGAACTCAAGTATTTAACAATGGCACTTTACAAAATCATAAACAAATTCAAAAATTAAGGTACGGGCTAGCTAGATTACGAATCAACGATCTCAAAAACGTAAAAATCATTAAAAACCGAGCAAAAACCACTTACCAATTAAGCTACCAAGTGACTGAACCCTAAAAGCTCTCCAAGATTTATTTTTTTCTTCTCCAATCGGTTCAAGGTGATAAAGATGAACACCAAATTGTTTTGTTTTATTTTAATTAACCTTATTTACTAAATTAACCTTTAAAAATATTTAAAACTACACCATTTTCCTTGATATTATCATCTACTAACCACAAATGGCCTATTTATCACTTAAAGACCTTTAATTTAATGTTCTATAGCTATTTGACACTTTTAGCTAATAGAACACAAGTTTAACGCTTTACGTGATTTAGTCATTTTTATCGAATTAAGCATTCAAACAGTAAAATTTCTTTATGAAACTTTCACATAATAATTGTATCATGCTGTAAAAATTATTAAAATAATAAAATAAATATTTTGACTTCAGATTTGTGGTCCCGAAACCACTATTTCGGTTTGACTCAAAAACGAGCTATTACAATAAACTATTTACTAATAATAAATTTATAACATTTAAAACATTTTAAGCCCCCACCACTGTCCACTGCAAAAATGCATAGGTATAATTGCATTATAAATCCCTTAGCTTTGATTTACATTATAATATTGGTTAACATATTCCTGTTAAAAAATAATCACAGAAATCCAAACATTTATCTATCCAGCCGTAAGGTAGATCGGTTGTTACTCCTTCGATTCGAAAAGAATTATTCATCATTCTCATACCATTGGCAACTTCGAATAGATCATATATTAATTCTCTTTCTCTGAAAATATAGAAAAAGGGTGTCTATGCACCAATATCTGCCATAAAAGGTCCAAGCCATAATAGATGAGAAGCTATACGACTCAACTCCAACATAAATACTCTGATATAGTTGGCCCTTTTAGGGACTTGAATATTCCCCAACTGTTCTGGTCCATTTACGGTTATTGCTTCCATGAACATAGTGACTAAATAATCCCAACGCGTTACATAAGGCAAACATTGTATAATTGTTCGGTTTTCCGTAATTTTTTCCATTCCTCTGTATAAATAACCTAATATTGGTTCACAGTCAACAACATCTTCACCATCTAGAGTAGCAATGAGATGAAGAACACCATGCATTGATGGGTGGTGAGGCCCAATATTGACTATCATAAGGTCTTTTTCTGTAGCTGATAGATTCATAAGTTTTTCCTCGATTCATTCTTACATGAATTGTTGAAAATGAAAACAAGTACATCAAAATGAAAATCTAATAAATTGACTAATTCAAAATTTGCAAGTTAACGATTTTTTGATTCCCCAATATCCAACTCACCAATTAATTCTTTATAACGTATTTTATTTGTCTTTGATAAATAAGATAGGTTGTTAATGTTTTCCTAGAATTTTAAGTAGTTCTCTCTGGGATAAATAGTCTTTTTTGTGCAATTCCAAATGTGAAGTAAGTCTTCGTATCTTATTGGTGAAACTAACTATTTGAAATTCAATAGACCCCTTGTTTTCTTCTTTTTTTTTCTTGAAAAATAACTGAGATGAATGAAATTTTTTACCATAAAACCAAAAAATTTCCCCCTTTTTTTGAATGTGAATTTTACTAATCAATAACAATAATACCAGTCATTTTGATATACACGATGATTTTAAGTTCGTTATGAACTTTATCATTTTTTTCAAATAAAATTAATCAATCCGAGTTTCGATTTGATTCGTATAGGGATACAAAAGAGTGAGATATTTCTACAAAAGAGAAAATTTTAGAGTTCAAATAAGAGGATTTTATTGATTCATTTGTCGATCTAATTGATATGTATGTCATTAAATTAGTATCGTGTATCAGAATAAAATGTAAGACAATCCTTGTGACCATCTATTTGTTTTCATATACCCGACACTATACATACATAATATAGGGGAAAATGTACCATTAACCAATTTTCAGACGCGGATACATACAGATCCTTATCATACTAAAACGACTACTGTTATTAGTATTAAACCAATATCGATTCATACAAGCTAAATCTTCTAATCGATAATTGGGCCAAAGAAAGAACTTTAATTTAATTTGTTTCTTTTTATCACTATCAAGATGTTTGTTTTTAGTCAAAACTTGACCACAGTTTTTTAAATTATTTAAAAATACTACATTTCTATGCATACCATTTTTATCCCTTGAAATTGAAAGAAATTCGAATTCGCAATTCTCACCGATGGTTAAGGGATAAAATATTTTCAGGAACAAACAAATCATAATGACTTTTGTCTTTATTTTCAGTCATTTTTTGATGTCTTACAATAAATTCATAAAAATGATTTTTATCAATATACTTTTTTTCTTGGTATCTTTGATTAATTTGGTGTTTATTTTAATGAACCAACAAAATACTTATAGTTTGATATAGAATAAATTGTCCATCATTTTTCACCAACAGACAAATTGAATCGACAATCAATAGTCATTTTTTCATTAATTCTCTAAGAGTTAAATCCTTCTAAATCATCAAAATATCCAGATTAATTTCTCCCCGTTGAATAGAGGATATAACAATTTTGTTTGGATTTATCAATCTAAGCAGGAGGCAATATACTTTGATATTGTTGATTAGTCTTTGATTTAAAGAATCATCCCATCTCAATTGAAAATGCAAATACCTTTTTAGGAAGAAATCAAGCTCTACTTACGTGTTGCTCTTGTTGTGACAACCCAATTTTGGGCCTAGTCGGAAGAGTGGTTATGGAACCACAAATTTGAGGTCAGAGAAATTATTTTTTAATATTATTTTATGTGTCATAGCATGATTATATAAGTGCATGAAAATTTTGGTGAATTAATTTTAGTGTTTGTGAGCTTAATTGAGAAAAAAAGACTAAATCGCATAAAGGGCAAAAGTTTTGTTTGGCTAACCATAATTAGGGGTCTTTAAAGTGCAAATAGGCCTTTAAATTTGTGGTGGCCAGCCATAGAGACAACAAGAAGAAATTTTTCAAAGTTAGGTGAGTTTTGGTGACTAAATTGGTTAGAAATAAAATAAAATAAAGAGAGAATGATATCATCTTTTTCTCATCTTCTGCTCCACCAAAAATACTAGCAAATAAGGGGGTTTTGAAAGCTCAAAAATATCAATCACTTATATCCCTTGCAAATAAGTGATTTAGATAGCCTTTCTTGATGATTTTTACATTTTTAGACCCTTGTAGCATGAGCTAGCTAATGAGGGGACTATTTTGCAAAATGGTTAAAATTCTAGGGTTTTTCCATGAGAACATTTGTAATATTTGCTGAAACTTTGTGAAAAAAATGAATCATGGTTGTGAAATAAATAACTTTTGTGAAGTAGTTTTCATGAAAACCCTAACTAGGGATCATTTTGCATAAGTTATAAATTATGTGGTAAATGTATGAAATAATGGGAATTGTGGGCTGCTTCTAGCATAAAAATAATTTGGCTAGGCTTGATTAGTGAGAAAATTCGATAAAAATCAATTTTTAGGCCTACGGGTAAAATGATCATTTTATGAAAATCTAAGGGCAAAATAGTCATTTTGCCTAAAATATAAATTGTTGAGTGTCTAGATTAGTATTCTGATTAAATGAATGAATTTTTTCCATTATTAGATCAAGAAATATGAAGTCTAAACCTAGACTGGGGAAAAGCCAAGCTAGCGGACTAAGCCGAAATAGTCGCTCACGTTTTGTATACCGAGGTAAGTTGTGTGTAAATAACGCAACTACATTGTTATCATATGCAATTGAATTGTTATAACATAAATTGTTTGATTGTGAATATGGGTATATATGAATAGAATTAACATGTGGAAACTCCTAGTTGAACCTTAAGAATAGATCGGATATTCATGCCACGACATTTGGGGTGATATGTGTACTAGTCTAAGACATGTCTGGGACATGCATCGGCCATATTATGAGAGCCAATGTAAGACCATGTCTGGGACATCGTATCAGCATTGAGATGAGAGCTAGTTTAAGACCATGTCTGGGACATGACATCGGCCTCAAGATGTAAGCTAGTGTAAGAGCATGTCTGGGACATGACATCGGCTATGAGATGTGTCAGTGTAAGACCATGTCTAGGACATGGCATCGGCACGGATATATGAGAGCCAGTGTAAGACCAAGTCTGGGACATGGCGTCGGCCTCGATTACGATAGTTAGTGTAAGACCATGTCTGGGACATGGCATCGGTATCCTACCCTATGTTTGGGGCTTATCGAATATCCTCTAGTATTCCGAACGGTTCAACAATGAGATTTATAGTTTATGTGACAGCCCTAAATTGACCCTAGTCGGAAAGTGGTTTCAGGACCGCTAAACCGAGTCACCGAAGTATTTGAATATGATATTTATTGTCTAAAATATGTGAATATAAATGTGTGAAAGTTTTAAGCTTCGATTTAGTCGATTGCATGTGAATTTAATTAATAGGACTTATGTGTGACACTTTTAAAAGGTGATAGGTTAATCTATAAGGACCTATTAATGCATGTATTTTCTATTAGCATTATTAGTTTACAAAATAAAATAAGGAATTAAGAATAATAAAACATGTGATAAATGGGAGGAGAAACCAAAGTTTTCATCTTTGCTCCTCATTGCCGTGACTAGGAGAGAACAAGCTTGGAAAAATTCAGCTATGGTGGTTAGCTAAATCAAGGTAAGTTCAAGGATGATTCTTGGATTTCTAGCATTTTTTTTTGAGTTAGTCATTAAGCTCCTTGCTTAGCCCATGTCCAAATTTTGAATCTTGTTGGTAACATGAGTAATCGGTTAAGAGAAAATGTTCAAGAAATGGTTGTTGTTCATGTTATTTGGATGAAAAGAAAAAATTGGTAGTTAGGTGAAGTAGAGTCTAACAAATGAGCACATATGTGCATTAGTTGCTAGATGGAGAAAAATCGGCTAGCAAATTGAGTACTAAGGCCGAATATGATTTTGGATATTATTGGGCAACGTATGTGTTTTGAATTGATGGAATGGAGAGGATGCTTTAATTGTGTTATGAACAATTATATGTTAAATTAAGGTTTGCTAAGCTAGCTATTAAGGTGAAGTGCAAATGTTAGTATTTGATTGCTAGTGTATATATGTGTAATAGCCAAAATGAAGGTGCTTGATGTCATGAATAAATGTTGTTTATATGTTTGGGAATTGAGTAAAAATTTGATGTTTAATCACTTAAGGATTCGGCATTGTTTAAGATAATTTACTTAAAATGTGATTTTGAATGTTATGAGTATTGGGATGTAAGTATATGTGTGTGCTTGGTCATAGGAGTTTGCTATGAAATTTTGTTTGGTTGAGTGATGAATGGCCGAATGAACTATAGGCTAGGGTGGATAAATTTTTTTACATAAGTAGTGTGTGTGACTATTGGTTAATGAATATTCGGCATAATAGGGTTTATGAGTAAATGGCATAATATATATGTGTGAATATGTGGTAATGCATAAAACAAGAAATCAATTAAATTGGGATGGTCACACATAGGTATATTCGGCTTGTAGTTTTATAAATGTGATATGAGTATTTTGTTTGTAAATGAGTAGTAAATATGTTAAGAATGGTTCTAAAATGTATATGGATGCCTTGTGATTGTGTTTGATTGGGAAGTAAATTGTTTGATTTAGCTCAAGAGCTTAGAGGATCAAAGTTGGATAAGGGAAAGGAAAAAGTGATCGAATAGCCGTTGAAATCGTTTGACAACATCCGAGGTAAGTTTTCGAGTAATGAAACTTAGTTTATGATTTGATTAAGTCATGACATATAAGCATAACAAATAAACGGTGATATAGTGATTCTACTTGAATTGTATATTGAGGTGATTAGTTTATACCTATGACGGGTAGCCGAATGTGTATAGAGATCATGTTATAAAGCAAATCAAAATCATGCTCTTTGTATGTGGCTATTGAGCCGAAAATGGTAATGGTTGATAAGCGTCTTGTGTTTGAATTCTAGTTATGATAATGAAATATGGATGTGTCATGATTTATTGGTATATGTGCTTGATTATTCGGATGATATCCGGGCTAAGTCCCGAAGGCATTTGTGCAAGTTACTATATCCGGGCTAAGTCCCGAAGGCATTTGTGCGAGTAGTTGCTATACCCGGGCTAAGTCCCGAAGGCATTTGTGCTAGTGACTATATCCGGGCTAAGTCCCGAAGGCATTCATGCTAGTGACTATATCCGGGCTAAGACCCGAAGGCATTTGTGCGAGTTGCTATATCCGACTAAATCCCGAAGATACTTGGGTTTGGAAGCGAACGATCTTGCTGTAATAATTTCAATTAATACGCTCATAAAATACAAACGATAAGGTATGTTTCGTATATGCATCGGAAAGGTTGATTCCTTTCAAATAGTACTCGCTCAATTGATTAATGAGCTTCCTGCCTCTAGTTAGGTTTGATACCCTGTGTATGAATATATTGGTTGAAGCGTGAAGAAATTATAATTTTGAGAATGTGCATATATGAAATTATTCATTTAGTCATATGAACGTTATACTTTAGTCGTAAATAATTTCGTTACTCAAAACTTACTAAGCATTAAATGCTTATTCCGTTTCTTTAATTCTCTGTTTTATAGATTTTTGTTCGTCAGCTATCAGACTCGGGATTGTCGAAGTCGAAGTCGTCCACACTATCTAAGCCCTTTTGGTACTCTTTTAGTTAAACGTTGATAATGGCATGTATAGGACTAACCTTTGTTGTTATTCAAGTACCTTTGGTAATGTGTATATATTCGGATAGCCATGCGAAAATGGCTTAAATATTTTGAGCATAGTATTAAAATCATTTTGTATATATATGGTTATTGAGAGGTGTGGAAATGCTTGGCAATGATTAGCCATTGGAATGGTTAATCACGATCATATTTGGTGCTATGTATGTCAAATGGCTAGTTGAATCATGGAAACTATGAAATAGGTGAAATTTACCTTAAAATAGATGCTGACAGCAACAGTGATGTGAGTTTTAAAATTCACTAATAATAGTAGGAATGTAATTAAATAATTAATAAATCATGTAATCGAACCTTGTTGAGTCTATTTTCATATGGAAGAAGAGAAACGACCATATGAGCCGTATTTTATGAGATGTTTAAGTTTTCGTGAAACAGGGCCAGAACGATTACTGGATCCCCTGTTCTGACTTTGTAAATTTACCATAAATTAACCAGAAATAATTAGAAGTCATGCTTTATATGTACAAATTCCTTTTTGAGTCTAATTTCATTAGAAACAAACAGAATATGTATTGAAGCCCTGTACAGGGAGATATCTAAGTCGTAATGCATGAAGGTCAGAGTAGTCGAACCCTGAAACAGGGGAGACTTTAACTAATAAACTGTACTAATTGGCCAGACCAAAAATTCTAGAAAAAAATATGTAGATGGATATATGAGTCTAGTTTCAGGGAAAATTTACGGAATCAGTTTTCAAGTTTTGGAACTCAAGATGTGATTTTTAAGGTGACAGTGATGCAGTTAGCTAACTGGTCTGGAAATTTTAAAATGAATTGTGTAAATAAATGAATTAAGGTCGTTAACACCTCGTGTTCGACTCCGGAAACGGTCTCAGGTGTGGGGCGTTACAGTTTAAGCTAAATGAGAAAGGTTATGAGCATGTTGTGAGCAGTATAAGTACCTACTTGAAACGTATGAGATGTGAGCTCGATATATGCTATATGAATTGTATTGAATAGTGATGAGTAAGTTGTGCTTATGTCCATTTTTGTAGTATGAGCATGTTGTCATATGGTAAAGTTGTTGTTACATACATACTTGCATGCAACTTACTTAGCTTTATGCTTACTCCCTCTGTTTTCCAGTTTCTTATAGTTCTGCCAAGCTAGTATCAAAGATCAAGGGACGTCGGAGGTATTGATCACACTATCACCTAAAGCTGTTGGTATAGCTAGTTTAGATGTTTTGATTTTGGCATATATAGGGACCTGAATCTTTTGTTTAGTGTCTTGTTAGTTTAGCCACAAGTGTTGGCTCATATGATAGATGTGATATTCATTTTGTATAGGCCATTAATGTTGGCTAATATTGATTATTATTAATTGCAATTGATGCAAATTTCTCATGGTTGTGGTTGCCTTGAGTTATTTGTGTTATGCTTGGATTGGTTTTGGTTGATATTATGTAGGTTGGTGCAAATAAAGGTGGAAAAAGGCTAGGTAAATAGCCTCATTCTTGTCTATACGGGCAGACACACGGGCGTGTGTCTAGGCCATGTGTGACCCACGGTTTGCCCCACAGACATGTAGTCCGGTCGTGTGTCCCCTGCACCATGATTTTATAAGTCAGTATGCTTGGTAGTAAACATACGAGAAGAAACACAGTCGTGTGTCTTAGTCGTGTAGAGGACACGGCCTAGTACACGGGCATGTGCCTTGGCTATGTGACCTTAATTGGTTGCTGACGTCAGAAATAGAATGTTAAGGTTTTTGCACACAGGCTGAGACACAGGAATGTCATGGCCGTGTGTGGGACACGGGTAATGGACACGGGCGTGTGCCAGGCCGTGTGAAAACCCCTGTAGGTTCGAATTGAAAAGTAATTCCGTATGGTTAGGTAGACGGGTGTGTCCTGATAGGCTTAAGCTGTGTGAGCTACACGGGCCTTCAACATGGCCATGCTAATAAGTCACATGGGCATGTCGCCTATCCACACGGGCGTGTGCCTCTGTTTCAAGGGTCTTTTTTTAAGTTGTTTAAAGGACCCAGTTTGATTTCGAACGGTTTTTAAAGTGTGTTTTGGGTCTCGTAGGCCATATTAAGGTTTACTAGACAAAGTTTGATAGGTTTTAAAATTGATCATGTTGTTATAACTCAGAGTCGATGTAATGGGCGCGTTTAAGTCTAGTAATGCCTCATACCCTGTTATGGTGTAAGATACGGGTAAGGGGTGTTACACTTGTATTACTTTTTCTTTCTACGTTTTTTTTTCTAATTTATCATAATCTTCTTCAACATCTTTTTTCTTGGTTTGAGAGAATGGATTTAAAATTTCCTTGTTTTTGTGCATCTTATACAAGACCCCCTTCACCTATAGGTTCTTTTTCTTCTTGATTTCGATTCTCTAATCCAATAATTTGTTTTTCGTTTGGTGCTATAAGGGAGTCCCTTTTTTTATTTTCAATAATATTTTTATTAATGTTCCTATTTCCAAAATTGCAAAGAAGTAATTTTATTGGTATGATCCATGGTTTAACCTTATATGCATTATATAGCAGCACAACTTCTGGGAAGAACCAAAGTTCTAGATTCGGTATAGGATGACTTACTATTTCTTCATTAAGTCCTATCCAATCAAAATAGCTTCTTTTTTTATTGGATGGCTTGCTTTCTTGATCTTGATAAATTGTGAAAAAAAAGGTCCATTTTATCAATTATTTGATAATTCTTAACCACAGTCTTAATATTTCTGTTACTCTTGGTACTGGTTGTAACACCCCTTACCCGTACCTGAGATTGGGACAAGGTATGAGACATTACCGTACATAGACAGGGCATTTTCAAAACACATGGGTCATCAAATTTCATTCCAAATTTAACACAATCAAACAAAATCATATTGTCCTTATTATGGACCTACGAGGTCCAAAACATACACTAAAAACAATCCAGGATTAATCTGAGAACTTAAGAGAATTTTAAGAAAATTTCTAGGGTTGAGCCTCACACGCCCGTGTGGAGACAATGCACATGCCCGTGTGCTTTGAGACATGCCCGTGTCCCTTACTCGTGTGGGATTTCTAAAAATTATTTATCATTTCGAACCTACAGGGGTTTTCACACGACCAAGCGCACGCCCGTGTTCCTCACACGGTCTAGACACACTCGTATCCTCGCCCTTGTCCAAAAACTTGGACATTCTGTTTATAATGTCATCACTTATTTAGGGGCACACAGCCATGGCACACGCCCGTGTGCTAGGCCGTGTCCTTCTGATCACGTGATTCGTAACAAGTAATAAATATTTATAATGAAGATCAAACCTAAACTAAATATTATCACGACGCAAAGGCAAGCGCACTTATCGAACAATAGTATAGTAATGGCAAGACCGGGATATCGTACCCAATGGAACCAAAAATACTAGTAATAATTATTTTTTATTATTTAACCTAGAAATAAGGAGGGGTTGTTTATTAAACTAATTAATTAAACTAATTAACTAATTAAACTAAAGCAAAGAGAAAATTTGGAAAAAGGCTTGAAGAAAAGTAATTGATAAAGACGACACCCAAGGAGGAATCCACCTAGATTTCACTTTTTATCAGACTCTGAACCATATGATTTATTCACTTGACTTGATCCGTGAGGCTCCCTAACCTATATTATTATCTCTTTCGAGACTAATAATGTCTAACCCTCAGTTGAATTAATCAAAATCTCTCTCTTAATTAAAACCCTTAGGGAAGCAGTAAATCAATCTATGGACTCCTATATTAGGTTTCACCCTAATTTGGAAAAATCTAGTAACCTTATTTCTAGGCGTTTGATCAACTCCGCTTAATTATGCCAAATCTACTCTTAGACATGGACTTTTGCTCCTCTGCATAAACACATCAAATCATGAATTAATACCCGGAATATTAACTCAAGCATTAAAAACACATAATTAAGAACAAAGCAAGTATTTATCATACAGTTTAGATAATAATAACAAGATCCATCATAGGTTTCAACCCCCTTAGGTATCTAAGGTGTTAGTTCATAATAAAATAAGAGTACATCTCAAAAGTATGAAAATAACAAAACATAAAGAAAACTCTAAAACCCCTGAAGGAATTCTGAGAGAGATCTTCAGTTTTGGAGTAGCTCCGGCTTTTGGGATGGATCATCTGGCTTTCTTCAAGTAATTCTCGGCGCGCGGTTCTGTACTCCAGAAAAGTTTTGGAGAGAGCGGCCCCTTTCTAAGTCATACTTAGGGTGTTTATATAGGCTTTGGATTGGCTTTCTTCCTCCCTAAGTATCCTTTTCCGTGTAAAACACAACTCTTTGAAAAAGGGACACGCCCATGTTCCACGACCGCGTTCGATCCGTTAAATTGCACAAGGACGTGTGGGTCAATGGTCAGGCCGGGTGAATCGTGAAAGCTTGGTCGACACCCTCAAAAGACACGGGCATGTGAGCTACCCGTGTAGCAAGGCTTAGGCCGTGTCATCTTCTCGATTTGGTCCGTTTTGTCCTTTTTTGGCTCCTTCTGACTCTTGGTGCTCTCCTGAGTACAAAACATGATATAACCGGATTAAGAGTACCAAAATCCATAAATCTAGTAATAAACATCCATAAATATGCTAGGTATTTGGGGTAAAAATATGTATAATTTGGCGTTTATCACCTTCACACGGTTGAGACACACAGCAGTGTCTCTACCTGTGTGTTTACTACCATGCAAAGTGACTTAGAATGTAACACCCCGTACTCGAGACCGTTGCCGGAGTCGAACACGAGGTGCTAACGGACTTAATTTATTTACTTACACAGTTCATTTTAAAATTTCCAGACAAGCTGGTTAACTGCGTCACTGTCACCTTAAAAATCATATCTCGAGTTCCAAAACTCGAAAATTGATTCCGTAAATTTTCCCTGAAACTAGAATTATAAGTCCATCTAAAAATTTTTTTCTAGAATTTTTGGTTGAGCAAATTAGTATAGTTTATTAGTTAAATTCTCTCCTGTTTCAGGGTTCAACTACTCTGACCTTCATGCATTACGACTTAGATATCTCCCTGTACAGAGCTTCAATACTTATGACGTTTGTTTCTGATGAAACTAGACTCAAAAAGAAATCTTTACATATGAAGAATGACTTCTAATTTTCTCTGGTTAATTTATTGTAAATTTTCAAAGTCAGAACAGGGGATCCAGTAATCGTTCTAGCCCTGTTTCACGAAAACTTAAACATCTCATAAAATACGGCTCATATGGTTGTTTTGCTTCTACCATATGAAAATAGACTCATCAAGGTTCGTTTACATAATTTATTCATTATTTAATTACATTTCTACTATTTTTAGTGATTTTTCAAACTCACATTACTGCTGCTGTCAGCATCTATTTTAAGGCAGATTTCACCTATTTCATAGTTTTCCATGAATCAACTAGCAAATTGACATACATTATTATCAAGGGTAATCCCGATTAGCCATGACGTACGTAGCACCAATAGGACCATGATTTGCCATTCCAATGGCTAGTCATTACCAAACATTTCCACACCACTTAATAACCATATCACAAGACCATAATGTTATACTTCGAAATATACGAGCCATTTTCGCATGGCTATACGAATACACATTACAAAAGGGTACTTAATTAACAACAAGGGTCAGCCCTATACATGCCGTTTTTTCAAAATTGAACTAAAAGAGTACCAAAAAGTGGCTTAGATAGTGTGGACGACTTCGACTTTGACAATCCCGAGTCCGATAGCTGAAGAGCAAAATCTATAAAACAGAGAATTAAAGCAGAGAATAAGCATTTCGATGCTTAGTAAGTTTTAAGCAATGAAATCATTTAAAGGAATGGCATAATAATATCAAGTTTATTTGTTCATCCCTTGGCCGAATAGAAACATAACCGAGATATCACTTTTATCATTAATATAAAAAAGGTGAAACCAATTTACCCGGCCAACTCCAATCTACAACCGAATGCTCTCATCTCAAATGTCCCTGTCCATTTCATGCATATGCACACACATTCATAGCTATGACATTGAACTCTCATATTCGGAACTCATACATCATAATCAGATCATAAACGTTCGGATGATTTAAATAATTTGCTAAGCATTCCCATCGAATTTCAAAGTCATAATTGAAGTATATTCACATTCTCAACAAAGGGTAAGTTACTTACTTGGTTGTCTTACAGTAAGTAGCGCATGTGATTAAAATTATTCCAGCATGTATTATATGATTTCTCGTAAGAACACTTACAGGTTTTCACCCTCAAATATTATGCTGGTGCAACATCTTTCGGGATAAAGTCCGACTCTTAGCACAGGCTCAAAAGCCCTTCGAGACCAAGCTCGGATTAGACTACTGGCTCGAAGGCCCTTCGGAACTAAGTCCGGTTATGACACTGGCTCTAAAAAGCCCTTCGAAACTAAGTTCGGTTATTAGCACTAGCTCAAAAGCCCTTCGAGACCAAGGTCAGATTTACACCCCGATTAGCATTCACACGTATATGCATATACATATCATATCACATCTGGATATCATTCCTGATACTCGAATACAATTACAGCATGCTTACTAACCATACATCGATCGATTCATTAATCCCACACAAATAACATAATCCCTTTTCGTTAATCCACAAGATTTGTATAACCATTCGGCTACAAGTAAATACCTTACTTATTTATTTTACCATGTAATTCAAGTACAATCATCAAGTCACGAGTTAATTATTATGCTCATAGACAAATAATTGCCTTATTAAATCGTGAGCTAAATTTCATTACTCAAAGACTTACCTCGGATGTTGTCGAACGATTTCAACGGCTATTCGATCACTTTTTCCTTTCCCTTATCCAACTTTGATCCTCTAAGCTCTTGAGCTAAATCAAACAAATTTACTTCTCAATCAAACACATACATACGACAACCATATACATTTCAAAAACCAATTCATTCGTATCATTTGTCCATATATTAGCTTTTAGCATATTTGGTCATTAGAGTGACCTATTTAACTTTCAAGCATTCATTTCTAATTTTAATTAAACAATGCCGAATGCCATTAAATACTAATGCCACACACACACATATGCATAAAATTCATCCATACATAACCTATAGCTCATTCGGTCATTCATCTCTCAAACCTATCAAAGCTTCATATCAAACTTCCCTGGCCGAATACACATATAAGCACATAATGCACTTTTAGCATTTTAATTTACTTTATGATACATTCGGCCTTGGCATAATTTCATTAAAAATCCCTATTAGCCACTTCACCAATCAATTATATCATCTACTTAATATTTCATAACTTATCATGCTAGCTGAATATTATTTATTCAAGTTTATCATCTTCATATTCGACATTAGCATCAAATATAATAGCCAATTCTTCCCACTTTGAATCTATGCATCCATTTAATCATAGTTTGTTCAAGCACTCATACAACAAGATTCATCCAATTTAACAAGAAACAAAAACTTTATTCCTCCATAGCTACAATGGCCGAAAGGTCTAGACATCTCAATACCGAATTTTCTAACATGGGTTGCCTAAAGAATTTGGTAGGGAGTTCAAATTATCTAACATTTCAAGTAACTTAACGCATCCATATAGCTAACATGCTAGTAGTATCAAGGCATCAACTAAAATTTTGAAGCCTCTTAGCCGAATCCTAACTCTCCAACAACCCCAATTTCATCCATGAGATAAATAGAAGTAGGCTAACCTTCCAAAGGATGTGTAAACCTCCAAAAGCAACGTTGAACATACCTTAATCTCAAGAACCACCTTGGCCGAGCTTCCCCTCTTCTTCTTCCTTCAATTCACGGCAATGGAGGAGCAACCTAGCTAATTTTTTTGTTTCTCCCCTACTAACCACTATTATTTTATTACCCATGTTCTTTATTTTATTATTTCTAACATAAAACACTAACATAAAATGTTTATAATACATTTTAACCCATAGCATGGCCGGCCACTACTTTTCATAGGTGGAAATTTGACATGCAAACCCATTATTTTCATAACATGCACTAATAGATCCTTATAGTTTAACCCATCACATTTCAAAGTGTCACACATAAGTCCTATTAACTAAATTCACATGCAATTGACCAAATCGAAGGTCAAAACTTTCACACACTCATATTCACATATTTTAGACAATAAATATTATACTCAGATACTTCGGTGACTCGGTTTAGCGGTCCCAAAACCACTTTCCGACTAGGATCAATTTAGGGCTGTCACAACTCTCCCCCACTTAAGAAATTTTTGTTCCCGAAAATCTTACCGGTAAATAGGTTTGGGTATCGTTCTTTCATAGAGTTCTCGGTTTCCCAAGTAGCTTCTTTGATTCCGTGTTTGAGCCACAACACCTTTACTAACGGAACCCTTTTGTTTCGCAACTCTTTCACTTCACTAGCTAGGATACGAATCGGTTCTTCTTCATAACTCATATCGGATTGAATTTCAACCTCTGATGGATTAATTATGTGCGATGGATCAGATCTATAACGTTGAAGCATCGAAACATGAAAGACGTCGTGAATCTTTTCAAGTTCAGGGGGTAAAATCAATCTATACGCAACTGGACCAACTCGTTCGTATATTTCATATGGCCCAATGAACCTCGGACTCAGTTTGCCCTTACGGCCAAATCTGAGTATCTTTTTCCAAGGTAAAACCTTAAGAAACACTTTGTCTCCCACCTGATACTCAATATCTCTTCGTTTTAAATCCGCGTACGACTTCTGACGATCTGATGCTGCCTTCAGACTCTCACGAATTATTTTTACTTTTTGCTCAGCATCTTTAATCAAATCAACTCCGAAAATTTTACTCTCACCGAGTTCGGTCCAAAACAACGGTGTACGGCATTTACGATCGTACAAAGCCTCGTAAGGTGCCATCTTAATGCTTGATTGAAAACTATTGTGGTAAGCGAATTCAATCAAAGGTAAATACCGCTCCCATGAACCACTAAACCCAAGGATGCAACATCTCAACATATCCTCGAGTATCTGAATTATCCACTCGGATTGACCATCAGACTGTGGATGAAAAGCGGTGCTAAAACGCAACTTGGTACCCAAGGCTTCTTGCAATTTCTTCCAAAATCGCGAGGTGAACCTCGGATCTCTATCCGACACAATAGAAATAGGTACCCCGTGTAATCTCACAATTTGAGAAACATACAATTCAGCTAGTTAATCCAATGAAAAATCCGTACGTACGGGGATAAAGTGAGCCGACTTAGTCAGTCTATCAGCAACAACCCAAATCGCATCTTTCTTACTTGCCGACACTGGCAACCCAGATACAAAATCCATCGTGACTCGATCCCATTTCCATTCAGGTATCATGATCGGCTGAAGTAAACCTGTAGGCACTTGATGTTCCACTTTCACTTGTTGACATATTAAACACTTCGAAACAAATTCGGAAATGTCTCGTTTCATACCATGCCACCAAAACTAACATCTCAGATCGTTGTACATTTTCGTACTCCCCGGGTGAATTGACATTCAGCTACAATGAGCTTCGTTCAGAATCATCGAAATAAGTTATGAATTTCTTGGAACACACAAACGACTTCTGAACCTCAAACAATCGTCATCATCAATTTGAAACTCTGATTCCATATTCGAAACACATTCAGCCCGTTTTGCAACCAATTCATCATCAACTTTTTGAGCTTCACAAATTTGATGAATCAACAATGGTTTGGCCTTTAATTCAGCTACTAACACATTGTCGGATAAAACAGACAAGTGTGCATTCATCGTTCGTAAAGCAAACAGTGATTTACGACTTAAAGCATCCGCAACCACATTAGCCTTTCCCGGGTGATAGTCAATGACAAGCTCATAATCTTTTAGCAACTCAAGCCAACGTCTTTGTCGCAGATTCAAGTCTCTTTGAGTCATCAAATATTTGAGACTTTTGTGATCCGAAAATACATGGCACTTCTCACCAAATAGGTAATGTCGCCATATTTTCAAAGCGAATACGATGGCAGCTAATTCGAGATCATGGGTTGGATAATTTTTCTCATGTGGCTTCAATTGCCTCGACGCATAGGCCACAACTTGACCTTCTTGCATCAATACACAACCTAACCTAAGTAAGGATGCATCACTGTAAATGACAAACTCCTTGCTTGATTCGGGCTGCACTAGTACTGGAGCTTCAGTCAAATAAGTTTTCAGTTGATCGAAACTTTTCTGACACTTTTCTGTCCATTCGAACTTAACATCTTTCTGAAGTAGTTTCGTTATTGGTGTGGCTATCATCGAGAAACCCTTTACAAACCGTCTATAGTAACCGGCAAGTCCCAAAAAGCTCTGAACTTCAGTAATATTTCTCGGAGGCTTCCAGTTAAGTATGGCTGAAATTTTGCTCGGATCAACTCGAATACCCGATGCAGATACCACATGTCCCAAGAAGCTAACCTCTCCTAACCAGAACTCACACTTACTGAACTTAGCATATAACTGCTTATCCCATAAAATTTGCAACACTAATCCCAAGTGTTCAGCATGATCGGTTTCATTTCTCGAATAGACCAAAATATCATCGATAAACACAACTACAAACCGATCCAAAAACGGTTTGAAGATCCGATTCATCAAATCCATAAATACCGCGGGGGCATTAGTGAGCCCAAACGGCATCACTAAGAACTTGTAGTGACAGTATCTCGTTCTGAAAGTAGTTTTGGGTATATCCGAATCTCGAATTCGCAACTGATAATAACCCGATCTCAAATCTATCTTTGAAAACACTGAGGCTCCTTTTAGTTGATCAAATAGATCATCAATGCGTGGTAACGGATATTTATTCTTTATAGTCACTTTATTCAGTTGACGATAATCGATGCACAACCTCATGGTTCCGTCTTTTTCACAAACAATACTGGTGCACCCCAAGGTAAGAAACTTGGTCGAGCGAAACCTCTATCCGTCAACTCTTGCAACTGAGCTTTCAATTCCTTTAATTTCGTTGGTGCCATACGATACGGAGCTATCGAAATTGGTGTAGTCCCAGGTACAAGCTCAATACCAAACTCTACCTCCCGAACAGGTGGTAAACCTGGTAATTCTTCGGGAAAAACATCCAGATATTCACAAACCACCGGCACAGATTTAGGCTTCTTTTCTAACTCTTTGTCATCAAGTACATATGCAAGGTATGCTTCACACCCCTTTCTTACATATTTCTGAGCCAACATCGATGATATTACAGCTGGCAACCCATTCAAGTCAATAGACTCAACTCGGATTATCTCGTTATTTACACACCTCAAATAAATGGTTTTTCTTTTGCAATTTACAATTGCATCATGTACGGTTAAACAATCCATACCGAGGATAACATCAAATTCATCAAACGGTAAAAGCATCAAATCGGCCGAAAAACAGGAACCTCGGATTACTAGGGGACATTTCTTACACACTTTATCAACAAGCACACAATAACCCAAGGGATTCGACACTCTAATAACGAACTCAGTAGACTCAACAGGTAAAGTCTTACTGGATGCTAAAGTCTCACATATATAAGAATGAGTAGAACCAGGGTCAATCAATGCAATCACATTGGTATCAAAGAGAGTGAATGTACCGGTAATAACATCAGGCGAAGAAGCATCCTCGCGTGCACGTATAGCATAAGCTCTGGCAGGAGCACGAGCCTCAGATCTGGTTGTAGCTTCTCTGGATCCTCTCTGACCGCCACTAGGATTTCCCGCATTCTTAGATGGTCTACCTCGAGCAGTAGTAGCACCCGGTTTCCCACTCTGATTTACATTCTGTTCAGACAGTCTCGGGCAATCCTTGATAAAGTGGTCAACTGATCGCACTTATTACAGGAGCGGTCATGGAATCTACAACTTCCCGAATGCCATTTACCACAATACTGGCACTCCGTCCTATCTCGACGATCATTTCCAACACTGGCCATCGAACTGACTCGTGTACCCACAGGGGGTCGATCACGATCTCATCTAGAAAAGCCCGAAGTGTCTCTAGATCGGCCTAAACCATCTCTAAATTTCTTCGATAACTGTTGAAAGGGCTTTCCCGAAGATCTCTTACGAAACTCCTTTGCTCCCATATTAGCTTTTCCTTTCTCCTTACTGAGCTATTCTGCTTTGCAAGCTCATTCGATAAGTACCACAAATTCTCGGATTTCTAAAATGCCAACATACAGCTTTATATCATCGTTCAGTCCATCCTCGAAACGTTTACACATCACAGCTTCTGAAGAAATACATTCTCGAGCATACCGGCTAAGCCTTACAAACTTTCGTTCATAATCAGTAACCGACATGGAACCTTGTTTAAGTTCAAGAAATTCCTTCCGTTTTTGATCAATGAATCTCTGACTGATATACTTTTTTCGAAACTCGGTTTGGAAAAACTCCCAAGTTACTTGCTCTCTGGGCACAACAGAAATCAACGTATTCCACCAATAGTAGGCAGAATCACGTAGCAAGGAGATAGTACACTTTAGGCATTCATCGGGTGTGCAAGATAGTTCATCGAGTACCCGAATAGTGTTGTCCAACCAAAATTCAGCTTGTTCGGCATCATCGCTGTCTGTAGCTTTAAATTCAGTAGCCCCGTGTTTTCAGATTCTGTCAACTGGGGGCTTATTTGACCTTATTTGGTCAGTTACCGGAGGTATTGTCGGTGCGGGGGTTGTATTAGTCGGGAATGGAGGTTGTGGAACAGCCGTATTAGTTTGAATGTATTGGTTGAACCAATCATTCATCACGCTATAAAAAGCCTGTCTAGCTTCATCATTCTGATTACTAGCAATAGGTTGAGAGTCCACCGACACTGTCCCTTGTGCGGGAGCAGGCGCTACACTCTCAAGATCATCAGCTACCGCTCGGTTGGGATCGGGATCCATTACTATAAATAAACACATTTTTAACTGTCAGAAATCGCCATACTATCAAATAGACACACAATGGCATGTGTAGCTAGACCCGAACGTAGTACGGTAGTCCTAGAATCGACTAAACCGTGGCTATGATACCAATAAAATTGTAACACCCCATACTCGAGACCGTTGCCGGAGTCGAACACGAGGTGCTAATGGACTTAATTCATTTACTTACACAGTTCATTTTAAAATTTCCAGACAAGCTGGTTAACTGCATCACTGTCACCTTAAAAATCATATCTCGAGTTCCAAAACTCTAAAACTGATTCCGTAAATTTTCCCTGAAACTAGACTTATATGTCCATATACAAATTTTTTTCTAGAATTTTTGGTCAAGCCAATTAGTACAGTTTATTAGTTAAAGTCTCTCCTATTTCAGGGTTTGACTACTCTGACCTTCATGCATTACGACTTAGATATCTCCCTGTAAAGAGCTTCAATACTTATGACGTTTCTTTCTGATGAAACTAGACTCAAAAAGGAATCTATACATATGAAGCATGACTTCTAATTGTCTCTGTTTAATTTATTGTAAATTTTCAAAGTCAGAACAGGGGATCCAGTAATCGTTCTAGCCCTGTTTCACGAAAACTTAAACATCTCATAAAATACGGCTCATATGGTTGTTTCGCTTCTTCCATATGAAAATAGACTCATCAAGGTTCGTTTACATAATTTATTCATTATTTAATTACATTTCTACTATTTTTAGTGATTTTTCAAACTCACATCACTGCTGCTGTCAGCATCTATTTTAAGGCAGATTTCACCTATTTCATAGTTTTCCATGAATCAACTAGCAAATTGACATACATTATTATCAAGGGTAATCCCGATTAGCCATGACGTACGTAGCACCAATAGGACAATGATTGGCCATTCCAATGGCTAGTCATTACCAAACATTTCCACACCACTTAATAACCATATCACAAGACCATAATGTTATACTTCGAAATATACGAGCCATTTTCGCATGGCTATACGAATACACATTACAAAAGGGTACTTAATTAACAACAAGGGTCAGCCCTATACATGCCGTTTTTTCAAAATTGAACTAAAAGAGTACCAAAAAGTGGCTTAGATAGTGTGGACGACTTCGACTTTGACAATCCCGAGTCCGATAGCTGAAGAGCAAAATCTATAAAACAGAGAATTAAAGCAGAGAATAAGCATTTCGATGCTTAGTAAGTTTTAAGCAATGAAATCATTTAAAGGAATGGCATAATAATATCAAGTTTATTTGTTCATCCCTTGGCCAAATAGAAACATAACCGAGATATCACTTTTATCATTAATATCACAAAGGTGAAACCAATTTATCCGGCCAACTCCAATCCACAACCGAATGCTCTCATCTCAAATGTCCCTGTCCATTTCATGCATATGCACACACATTCATAACTATGACATTGAACTCTCATATTCGGAACTCATACATCATAATCAGATCATAAACGTTCGGATGATTTAAATAATTTGCTAAGCATTCCCATCGAATTTCAAAGTCATAATTGAAGTATATTCACATTCTCAACAAAGGGTAAATTACTTACCTGGTTGTCTTACAGTAAGTAGCGCATGTGATTAAAATTATTCCAGCATGTATTATATGATTTCTCGTAAGAACACTTACGGGTTTTCACCCTCAAATATTATGCTGGTGCAACATCCTTCGGAATAAAGCCCGACTCTTAGCACCGGATCAAAAGCCCTTCGAGACCAAGCTCGGATTAGACTACTGGCTCGAAGGCCCTTCGGAACTAAGTCTGGTTATGACACTGACTCTAAAAAGCCCTTCGAAACTAAGTTCGGTTATTAGCACTGGCTCAAAAGCCCTTTCGAGACCAAGCTCGGATTTAAACCCCGATTAGCATTCACACATATATGCATATATATATCATATCACATCTGGATATCATTCCTGATACTCGAATACAATTACAGCATGTTTACTAACCATACATCGATCGATTCATTAATCCCACACAAATAACATAATCCCTTTTCGTTAATCCACAAGATTTGTATAACCATTCGGCTACAAGTAAATACCTTACTTATTTATTTTACCATGTAATTCAAGTACAATCATCAAGTCACGAGTTAATTATTATGCTCATAGACAAATAATTGCCTTATTAAATCGTGAGCTAAATTTCATTACTCAAAGACTTACCTCGGATGTTGTCGAACGATTTCAACGGTTATTCGATCACTTTTTCCTTTCCCTTATCCAACTTTGATCCTCTAAGCTCTTGAGCTAAATCAAACAAATTTACTTCTCAATCAAACACATACATACGACAACCATATACATTTCAAAAACCAATTCATTCGTATCATTTGTCCATATATTAGCTTTTAGCATATTTGGTCATTAGAGTGACCTATTTAACTTTCAAGCATTCATTTCTAATTTTAATTAAACAATGCCGAATGCCATTAACTACTAATGCCACACACACACATATGCATAAAATTCATCCATACATAACTTATAGCTCATTCGGTCATTCATCTCTCAAACCTATCAAAGCTTCATATCAAACTTCCCTGGCCGAATTCACATATAAGCACATAATGCACTTTTAGCATTTTTATTTACTTCATGATACATTCGGCCTTGGCATAATTTCATTAAAAATCCCTATTAGCCACTTCACCAATCAATTATATCATCTACTTAATATTTCATAACTTATCATGCTAGCTGAATATTATTTATTCAAGTTTATCATCTTCATATTCGGCATTAGCATCAAATATAATAGCCAATTCTTCCGACTTTGAATCTATGCATCCATTTAATCATAGTTTGTTCAAGCACTCATACAACATTCATCCAATTTAACAAGAAACAAAAACTTTATTCCTTCATAGCTACAATGGCCGAAAGGTCTAGACATCTCAATACCGAATTTTCTAACATGGGTTGCCTAAAGAATTTGGTAGGGAGTTCAAATTTATCTAACATTTCAAGTAACTTAACACATCTATATAGCTAACATGCTAGTAGTATCAAGGCATCAACTAAAATTTTGAAGCCTCTTAGTCGAATCCTAACTCTCCAACAACCCCAATTTCATCCATGAGATAAATAGAAGTAGGCTAACCCTCCAAAGGATGTGTAAACCTCCAAAAGCAACATTGAACATACCTTAATCTCAAGAACCACCTTGGCCGAACTTCCCCTCTTCTTCTTCCTTCAATTCACGGCAATGGAGGAGCAACCTAGCTAATTTTTTTGTTTCTTCCCTACTAACCACTATTATTTTATTACCCATGTTCTTTTTTTTTTTTATTTCTAACATAAAACACTAACATAAAATGTTTATAATATATTTTAACCCATAGCATGGCCGGCCACTACTTGTCATAGGTGGAAATTTGACATGCAAACCCATTATTTTCATAACATGCACTAATAGATCCTTATAGATTAACCCATCACATTTCAAAGTGTCACACATAAGTCCTATTAACTAAATTCACATGCAATTGACCAAATCGAAGCTCAAAACTTTCACACACTCATATTCACATATTTTAGACAATAAATATTATACTCAAATACTTCGATGACTCGATTTAGTGGTCCCAAAACCACTTTTCGACTAGGGTCAATTTAGGGCTGTCACATAGAAATTTTAGGTGCAGGGGACACACGGCTGAGCAACACGCCCAAGGGGCTGGCCGTGTGTCATGCCCGTGTGTCTACCTGAGTGGACCTTTTTGGAGGCTATTTTCCAAGCCATTGGTCACCCTCAATTACTCATACATTCAAACACAATTTACAACATGCAACATGACATATTTACACACTTAAACATTCCACACCATGGCACTCTCACATCTGCATAATGTCATTTTATTGCACCCTCATTTGTTACACCATTTAGAGGCATTCCACACCCATTTCATGCATTATTAAACTTTGTTACCATAACCTCAAATTGTGTATTCATGCACAAAGTAATTTTAAGTCATTAGGTCATCCTTTAACCTTTAGCACTTAATCCACACTTTACCATACATTCATCAAGCAATAACAATCCTACCATCAAGACACTAACACATGCATGCATGGGTAATTAGATTACAACTCAAATGATCAAATATGAGCCGTATCACATGGCCATTACAAAAGAATCATCATCATCATCATAGGCCCTCACAAATTGGCCAAATAACATGACACATATCACAAAATGACCAAGTTCCTATACATGCCATACTCGAAATAATAATTTCACTATACCCAATAGTCTTTTGATAGTGTGATTGAATACTCCGATAGCTTCCGATCCCCGAGCTAGCTTTGCGAAACTACAAACGATGGAAAGAAAGGGGAGTAAGCATTAAAGATTAGTAAGTCCATATACAAATAATATGTAAAAGTATTGAACAATCAACATGTAAAAACATGGCAACATATACATAAAGATTTTTCTCCATTCAAACCTTTGTGCTTACTCATCATATGCTCATACATACTTGCTCATCTTAAATCGATCCTTATCAAAGTATTACTCATAGGTTTAGCGTACGTACCTGTACTCATCGTAGAGTATTGATAACCATACCTCTTTCATATGCCCTCCTCGGGACATTCATTACAAACGTTACATTACCCATTGAACACTCGGAATACTATTGGATACGTGGAAACCTTGCACATAAGTGCCACATATACAAACGTAGCTGATGCTACCACATAACATGTAACACATCCATAATGAAATCGAACCTCTCAACGAGCTTGGATGTTACATGAATCGCATCCATCATGAACTTGGACCACTCAACGAGCTCGGATGCTCGCATCCATAATGAACTCGGACCTCTCAACGAGCTCGGATGCTACATACCTCACGAACCCGGACCACTCAATGAGTTTGGACTTCCTAGTTCCTAGTGACATGTCACTTGTATCCAAAACTATTCCTAACGTTCAAATGAGAGTTTCCTCACTTGCATATAGTATCTCCATCGTACTTGCTCGTAACGTTGTGGTTAACAACCATGATAACATTAATGCTTTCATAACAGTCAATTGGCATATAACTTATAATTACAATAAAACATTTATCACATCATATTAAAGCATTAAAACATACTACAATACCACATTATTTGCACATGTACTTACCTCGGTACAAAACGATGATAATCGAGCCTAGTCGTCGTATTCTTTATTCTTTCCTAGATCAAGTCCCGATTCACGTTTTTCTTGATCTATAACGCCAAATTTAACTTATTTATTATTCACATTATTCAAACAGGTCCATAAATCATACTCTTGCAAATTTACATTTTGACCCTAAACTTTCATAAATTTACAATTTAGTCCCTAGGTTTGTAAAATGAAATGCATGCATTTTCTTGATTACCCAAGCTTGGTCGAAACTTTTCTATGCACATATCAGCCCATATTTTCTTTTATTTTACATTATTACTACTCACTTTTACACTTTTACAAACAAGTCCCTTGTTTAGGTGTTTTCACTAAAAATCACCTAGTAAAATATGTTCACCATGCATCAAACATTTATATTCCTCCATAAATCATCAAAATACAAGCATGTTATGCATGGGTAAATTTTCATACATGAACCCTAGCTTAAAATATAGCTTGAAATGGGTAGATCATGTTACCGGGACTTTAAAAATACAAAGAACATTAAAAACGAGACTAGGGAACACTTACTATTGAGCTTGGAAATATTAAACAAAACCCTAGTTATGGTGTTTTGTGATTTTCGATAGCCAAGGAGGAAGATGGACACATTTTTGGTTTGATTGTTCTCTTTTTATTCTTTTAATTACGTAATGACCAAAATGGCCTTAGGGTTTCTCTTTCCAATCTTTTTCTATGCATGTCCATTTTTTTCCAAAATTTTAAAAATTAGTCAAATTGCTATTTAGGACCTTCTAATTCATAATCTAATGCAATTTCATGCTTAAAGCTTTTAGAATGCAAGTTTTGCTCTTTATTCAATTTGGTCCCTTAAATGCAATTAGACATTTTATGCATAGAATTTCTTCATGAAACTTTCACACAAGCATGCATTCATAACATAAACCCTATAATAATGATAAAATAATTATTTTTATCTTAAATTTGTGGCTTCAAAACCACTCTTTAGACTAGGCCCTATTTTGGGATGTTACAACTCTCCCCCTTTAGGGATTTTCGTCCTCGAAAATCTTATTGGTAAATAGGTTTGGGTATTGTTTGCTCATAGCCTCCTCGAGATCCATGTAGCCTCTTCAACCCCAAGTCTTTGCCACAAAACTTTCACAAGAACAACACTTTTGTTTCTCAATTGTTTGACTTCCCGATCCAAGATCTTAACAGGTTTCTCACCGTAAGTCATGTCTGGTCTAAGTTCGACTTCAGTTGGTACAATCACATGTGAAGGGTCAGATCTATACCTGCATAATATAGACAAATGAAACACATCGTGAATATTTTCTAATTCAGTCAGTAAAGCCAATCGATCAGCAACAAGCCCTATCCTTTCGGTAATCTCATACGATCCTATAAAACAAGGACTTAACTTGCCTTTTCTACTGAATCTTAAAACCTTCTTCCATGGTGATACTTTTAAGAATACTTTGTCACCAACTTGATACTCAATTTCTTTTCTTTTCAAATATGCATATGACTTTTTTCTATCTGATGTAGCTTTCAAACTATCACGAATTACTTTCACATTTTTCTCGGTCTCCTTCATCAAATCTACTCCATGAATCTTATTCTCCTTAAGCTTAGTCCAATACAATAGTGTATGACATTTATGTCCATACAATGCTTCATAAGGTGCCATATTCAAACTCAATACCAAAGGTAGGTACTTTTCCGAACTACCTTGGAATTCAAAAACACAACATCTAAGCATATCTTCAAGTGTCTGAATTACTCTATCAGATTGTCCATCAGTCTGTGGATGAAAAGCGGTACTAAAATTCAGCTTTGTACCCAAAAGTACTCCATGGATCTCACAATATCAGAAATATACAGTTCAGCTAACTTATCAAGTGAATAATCAACGCGTACCGGTAGGAAATAAACTAACTTAGTTAGTCTGTCAACCATTACCCATACGGCATCTTTCTTTCTCGGTGTTAACGGCAAGCCTGTCACAAAGTCTATAGTAATTCTATCCCATTTCCACTTGGCAACTAAGATAGGCTAAAGTAAACCTGAATGTACCCGGTGTTCGGCCTTTACTTGTTGGAAAATCAAGCATCTTGACACATATTCAGATATATCTCTTTTTATGCCATTCCACCAATACATTTTCTGTAAATCATTATATATTTTTATGCTACCCGGGTGAACTGACATACCTCCGTTATGGGCCTAATGCAAAATATTCCGAATCAACTCAGCATCCTTCGGAACACAAATCCTTCCACAGAATCTTAGACAACAATTAGGATCTCTCTGAAAATCTGATTCACTGCCCGAATCACATTGAGCTTTCTTAGCTTGTAACTCTTTATCAGCCTCCTGAGCGTCACAAATCTGTTGAAGAAAAGTCGGTCTAGCTTTTAACTCTGCTAGAATAGCACCATCATGAGATAAGGCTAGCCGTGCATTCATAGCTCTCAAAGCGAATAAAGACTTTCTGCTTAAGGCATCGGCAACTACATTTGCCTTACTAGGGTGATTGTGACAGACCTAATTTGACCCTAGTCGGAATGTGGTTTCGGGACCATAAAAACCGAGTCAAAAAAAAATTCACTTTAATTTTAATTGCATATATTTGATGTGTAATAGTGTGTGTATAAAAAAAATTATTATTATTAATGTTTTAATTCATTCTTAGGAATGTGAATTTTCTCGAAAGGACTTAGTTGAGAAACTTAGAAAAGGTGATAGGTAGATTGTAAGGATCAAATAACAACAAGGTGAGAAAACTTGAGTTTGCATGTCAAATTACCCAAACCTCAAGTAGTGGCCGGCCAAGCAAGGATGGTTCTTCCATTAAGTTGAATTTTTAATGATGCTTTTATTAGTAAATGATTAAAATAGATCAAAAAAAAAGAAAGGGGAATAAAATAAGAAAGCAAGAGAAAGTCTTCATCTTCTTTCCTTTCTTGAAGTGCCGTGAGCTAGGGAAGGAGGGGAGAAATGTTCTAAGACATTCGGCCATCATAAGGGAGGATTAAGGTAGGATTCATGTTATTTTTGTTAAATTTTTGTGAAAATCTAGCTAGTAGCCAATGTCTTATCATGTCCCATATGTTAATTTTCTACCTAAATAGGTAATTAAATGGCATACGGTTAGGGAGAGGTAAATGCTAAGAGTATGGTGCTTTTGATGTTGTGAAGGGAAATAGTAGGAAGGTGAAAGAAAATTTAGGTAGAAATGTAGTTATATGTGGATTTATATGATGTTACAAATAGATGTGAAGCTATATTAGATTAGAAGAAAAAAATTCGGTCAAGTGTTCATGAGAGGAAACTATGTGTTTGAAAGAATAAAAATGATACTATAATTGATAGTATAGGTATTCGGCCATTTAATCAAGTGTATAGGTGATGTTAGATCTAATTTTAGCACATTTGGCTATATAAGTATGCCCATTTGTGATATTACCTTTGATTGTATAAAATCGACTAAAATGGGTAGTTAGTAAGGGTGGTTGCCTAATATACAAATATGTATATGTGTATGTGTAATTGGATTATTGATAGTAAGGTGATATTATATGGTTATTAGCCGAATGGATCAAAAGCATAAGGTAGAAAGGTAAAAATTTACCATGTGTTTCTTATGATATGAAATCATTAATATTTTGATATAAATATTTAGCAAGACGGTTAAACTAGTTTAACTTATTCGATTAAGCTCAAGAAGTTAAAGGAGGGGAATCAAGCAAGGGCAAAGCAAAGAACATAGAGTAGCCGAGTTGGAACCGTTTTACCCAACACAAAGTAAGTCCTTAAGCATTTTTGTAAGGTTGGTTAGTTTGTATGTAAAAAAAAAAATACTAGTGAATCATAAAAGAATTCCTTTTGATGAGTATTCTTTTGGAGTGAATTTTCTAATTATTAATGTGACCATATGTGCTATTTGAATTAAGTAAATTGCCTTATCAAAATGAGTTAACATATGGCACTATGTGTGCGGAATTAAGTGGCACTATGTGTGCCGATTTGGATGTTGAAGCATGAGAGAAAATCCAATGCACTGAGTGTGCGGTGTACTATGGCACTATGTGTGCGAGTGTGACGAGCACTATGTGTGCGAGTGTGACGAGCACTATGTGTGCAAATTTGATCGATAATATAAAATGTGCATGAAAGAACGAAGTGGTAGAACTAGTAACTAAAGTATCGAACTTGAGACATGTACTGAGTAGGTACAAATTTATCTAGTGCATCATAATTCCATGCTTTGAGGAATCGGGTCTAAATCAATTGGGTTGTTTTGGTGTTTGATTTGATTGTAGGACTTGGCATGAGATTGAACCGAAATTCTAAGAAATGATAGCATAGTTCGGTATAGTTGGAGTAACTGATTTTGCATTATTTGCTTTCTCTTATGATCTCTTATAATTGTACGGTATGTAAGGCTTATGGCTTACTGAGTTATATACTCATTTAGTGTGTTTGTTTGTTACTTATTTAGGTTTCTTTGACCCATTTTGCGTGCTCGGGACCATCGTCAAAGTCATCACACCGGCTTACAACTTTTTGGTACCCTCTTCTTAGTTGGCCTAAGAGAACATTTCGGCATGTATAGGCTATTATGTTTTGTTTGAACCTCAATATGTAAACTTTTAGCCATGCGAATATGGCTTAAAGGCTAAGTTTGAATTTAGCCTTATGGGTGCTTAGTTATAAGGTTCAGTAGATTTGGCCTTGATAATTCGGTTTGGATGGAGTAATAGTCTAAGTCTATTTGATTATTATGCCGCATGCTATGGCTGATCATATTTGGTGTTATGTATGTCAAATTACTAGCTAATCCATGGAAACCATGAAATAGGTAAATTTTACCATAAAATAGATTCAGACAGCAGTAGTGGTGTGAATTTGAAAAATTACTAAAAATAGTAGAAATGGAATTAAATAATGAATAAATTATGGAATCGAAGCTTGATGAGTATATTTTTACATGGAAGAAGTAAAACAGATATATGAGCTATATTGTATGAGATATTTAAAATTTTGTGAAATAGGGCCAGAACGATTTCTGGATCCCCTGTTCTGAATTTGGAAATTCACCATAAATTTTAAAAATATAATTAGAAGTCATGATTTATATGTAAAGATTCCTTATTGAGTCTAGTTTTATTAGAGACAAACGACATAGTCATTGAATCTCTATACAGGGAGATATCTGGTTCGTAATTCACAGAGGTCAGAGTAGTCGAACCCTGAAATAGGGGAGGCTTTAACTAATAAACTGTACTAATTGGACTGACCAAAAATTCTGGAAAAAATTTAGTAGATAGATATATGAGGCTAGTTTCAGGAAAAATTTACGGAATTGGATTTCGAGTTTCAGAACTCAAGATATGATTTTTAAAGCAACTATGATGCAGTTAGCCAGCTTGTCTAGAAAATTTTTAAAATGAATTGCATGAGCTGTTTAAGTAATAAATTAAACCCGTTTACACCTTGTGTTCGACTCCGGCAACGGTCTCGGGTACGGGGTGTTACAGTGATAATTTATCAAAATTTCATAATCTTTTAACAATTCAAGCCATCTTCGTTGCCTCAAGTTAAAGTCCTTTTGAGTCATTAGATATTTAAGACTTTTATGGTCTAAATAGATATGGCATCTCTCCCCGAATAGGTAATGCCGCCAAATCATTAAAACAAATACAATAGCGGCTAACTCTAAATTATGCGTAGGATAGTTCTTCTCATGGGGCTTCAGTTGCCTCGAAACATAAGCTACCACCTTTCCTTCTTGCATAAGTACACAACCTAGTCCATTCAAGGACGCATCACTATAAATTACAAATTCTTTTCCTGATTCCGGTTGTACTAACACTGGTGCCTTGGTTAACAACGCTTTCAATTTCTCAAAACTCTATTGGCATTTCTCTGTCCATTCGAACTTAACATCCTTTCGTAGTAATCTCTTCATTGGGGTGGCTATCATCGAAAATCCTTTCACAAATCATCTATAATAACCATCTAGACCAAAAAAGCTCCTAACTTTAGTTACGTTCCTCGGTGGCTTCCATTCGACAATAGCAGAAATCTTACTGGGATCAACACATATACCATCCCCAAAAACAATGTGGCCTAAAAACCCAACCTCTCGAAGCCAAAACTTGTTTTTGCTAAACTTGACATATAACTATTTATCCCTCAGAGTCTGTAAAACAATTCTCAAGTGCTCAGCACGCTCTACCTCATCTCTAGAATAAATCAGAATATCGTCGATAAACAACACAACAAACTTATCTAAATATGGCTGAAAAATTTTGATCATTAAATCCATAAACACGACAGGGGCATTCGTTAACCCAAATGGCATAACAAGAAACTCGTAGTGGCCATACCTCGTTCTAAAGGCAGATTTAGGCACATAAGACTCTTTCACTCGTAACTGGTAGTATCCGGACCTTAAATCTATCTTAGAGAACCACGTCGCTCCCTTCAATTGATCAAACAAGTCATCAATCCTTGGAAGAGTATGCTTATTTTTTATTGTCACCTTATTGAGTTACCGGTAGGCAATGCATAATCTCATGGAGCCATCTTTCTTTTTCACGAACAGTACAGGAGCACCCCACGGTGAAAAGTTTGGTCTCGCAAAACCTTTGTCGGTCAGCTCCTGCAACTGTGACTTCAATTCTTTCAGTTCAGTTGGGGCCATCCTATATGGAGCAATAGAGATGGGTGCCATTCCTAACATTAACTCAATACCTAATTCGACTTCTCTAACTAGAGGCAAGCCCAGCAATTCCTCCGAAAATACATTCGCAAACTCGTACACTACCGGTACTGATTCGATTTTCAATTTGAATTCTTTTGTATTCAATATATATGCAAAATAAGCTTCATACCCTTTTAATATATATGCCAAATGAGCTTCATACCACAGTGTGGCAACTTATCTGCATCATCTGATTCAACCTGAAGAATTTCACTATTTTCACATTTCAATTCCATAACTTTCTGTCTACAATTCACTATAGCCTCATGTAGTGTCAACCAATCCATACCCAGTAATGCATCAAATTTGTCAAACGGCAACAACATCAAGTCGGCCGGAAAATAGTTATCTTTAACCATCAAAGGACATTTCTTACATACTCTATCAACTATCACATGCTTTCCTAACAGGTTAGACACCTTAATTACAAATTCTGTAGACTCAACAGGTATATTCATACTAGATGCTAATTTCATACACACATATGAATGAGTGGTGCCAAGGTCTATCAAAGCAATAACATTAGTATCATAGAGAGAAAATTTACCAGTGATCACATCAGGAGAAGCTGTATTTTCGCGTGCACGTATGGCATAGGCTCTAGCTGGAGCCTTAGCTTTAGACCTCATTGATGTATCTTTTGTCACATTCTTACTTCTGAACTCATTCTTGACGTTTCTCGAGGGTCCTAGAAGCTGAACCACTCAGTTTTGGACTCTAAATTCTTTCTTTCTCTATCCTCTTGGGACAATCCTTAATAAAGTGGTATAGAGAACCACATTTAAAACAAGATCCATCACTCACTCTACAGTTTCCAGAATGACGCTTACTGCACTGCGGACATTCAGCCTTGGAAGGTTTAGCGTTACCCACGCTTGCCACAGACGTAGCTTGAGATCTAAAACTCGAATTTGCTTCCTACGATTCTCGTATGAATGTCCAGTTGACACATGCGAACGAGAATACATCTCTCTAGATTTCTTAGACTGGGATGGTAATGACTTACTCATGTACCTCTTCCTTATATCTCTAGCATCAGACTCGGCCTTCTTCCTCTCTTTGACCAAGTCTTCGGCTTTACAAGCCCGTTCAACAAGTACCACAAATTCTTTCAACTCAAGAATACCCACTAATGTCTTAATATCCCCATTGAGCCCATCTTTAAATCTTCTACACATCTTAGCTTCGGAGGTATACACTCTAGAGCATATTTACTAAACTTGACGGATTCTATCTCATATTCGCTAAAATATTTACTAAGCCTGACGAATTCTATCTCATATTCGTTAACTGGCATACGATCCTGTTTCAATTCCAAGAATTCCTTACGCTTCTATTTGATGAACCGTTCGCTAATATATTTTTTTCAAAATTCCTCTTAAAAGAATTTCCAAGTAACCCTCTTTGGCGGTACTACAGATATCAGTATCCTCCACCAGTGATACGTAGCATCTTTCAACAGGGATATGGCACATTTCAAGCACTCATCGAGTGTACATGATAATTCTTCAAATACCCGTATCGAGTTTTCTAACCAGAACTCTGCTCTTTTAGGGTCATCATTGACATTTGCCCTAAATTCCTCAGCACCTTGTTTCCAAATTCTATCAATAGGTGTTCTAACAAATCTCATGAAATCCATATGTTGAGGCATCGCAGGTGCGGGTTAAGGATTTGGGGGAGGTGGGGGAGGTTGAGCATTCGGGTTCGTTCGAATGAACTCCGTGTACCATGCGTTCATCATGTGGAGAAAGGCCTCTCTATCTCCTTCTCCTCTACTAATAGTTTTGGGCCTACTTTTAGATGGCACCGCTCCTACCACTGGAGCAGGTGCATTACTGTCTACGTCATCCACCACTGCTTTGTCGGGATCCATTTACTATATGAAAACATATTTTAATATTGTCAGGAGTCGTCACACTATCATTACTTATACATATATACGTATGAAATGTATAGCTAAAATCAAATACACTAGGTTAGTCTGACAATTGACTAAACCATAGCTCTGATACCACTAAATGTAACACCCCTTACCCATACCCAAGATTAGGAGAAGGTACAAGGCATTACCGTACATTGACAAGGCATTTTCAAAACACATGGATCATCAAATTTTATTCCAATTTAGAACCAATCAATCAAAAACATATTGTCCTTATTATGGACCTACGAGGTCCAAAACATACATTAAAAAAATCTGGGACTAATCCGAGAACTTAAGAGAATTTTATAAAAATTTCTAGGGTTGAGCCTCACACGCCCGTGTAGAGGCAATGCACATGCCTATATGCTTTGGGACATGCCCGTGTCCCTTACCTGTGTGGGATTTCTAAAAATTGTTTTTCATTTCGAACTTACAGGGGTTTTCACACTGCTGAGCACACGCCAATATCCATAGCTTATGTCCCTCACACGGCCTAGACACGCCCGTGTCCTCACCTGGGTCCAAAAACTAGGACATTCTATTTATGATGTCATCACTTATTTAGGGTACACGGCCATGGCACACTTTCGTGTGCTAGGCCGCGTCCTTCACACGGTTGAGACACACGGCCGTGTCTCTACCCGTGTGTTTACTACCATGCAAAATGACTTAAAAATTTTAGGTGCAGGGGACACACGACTGAGCAACACGCCCAAGGGGTTGACACACAGCCTAGACACATGCCCATGCATCTACCTGTGTGGACCTTTTTGGAGGCTATTTTCCAAACCATTGGTCACCCTCAATGTGATAACCTGAATTAGGGCCTAATCGGAATAGTGGTTTCGAGACCAAAAAATTCAAGATAGAAATAATTATTTTATGATTATTTTGAGGTCTATGATATGATTGCATGATTGTGTGAAAATTTCGTGAAGAAATTCTATGCATAAAGTGCTTAATTTGAAGTTAGGGACTAAATTGAATAAGTTGCAAAACTTGCATTCTAGAAGTTTCTAGTATGAAATTGCTTCGAAATATTAATTAGGATGTCTTAAATAGTAATTTGACCAATTTCTAAGTTTATGGACAAAAATTGGACATGGATGGAATTTTTGAAAGTTTAGTAAGGAAGGGCATTTTGGTCATTTGGATATTAAATGAAATAAAATGGGAAAAATAACACAAAAATGATCATCCTCTCCATAAGTTGCTGCCGAATTTCACTCTCCATCATAGATAGGGTTTCAACACTTTTAAGCCTTGATTGAAAGTGATTTCTATGCCCGTTTTTAATGTTCTTTACATTTTTGAAATCCTCATAGCTTGGTTTACCTATTTCTACCAATATTTTGAGCTAGGGTTTATATTTAAAATTTTACCCATGAATGATATGTATGAATTTTCAAGTTTTATGGTAGAATATGAAGTTTGAGATTGTGTTAAACAACTTTTGCTAAGTGATTTTTCGTAAAAACAAGTAAAATGACATAATCGGTAAAAATACCTAATATTCATAAGTACATATTAGAGTGTGAATTTGATGTTGCTATAGAAGGGAAAAATTATTAGCATGTTATAAAACATAAGAAAATAGGATGAGGTTTAATTTACGAGCCTTGGGACAAAAGTGTAAATATGTGAAAGTTTAGGGGCAAAATGGTAATTTTGCAAAAGTTCGTACTAGGGGTTGTTTTGATGAATGTGTGTATTAAATAAATTAATTTGGTATTATAGATCAAGAGAAAAGAGATTCGAGACGAGATCGAGAGAAAAATAAAGTTTACGAGGAATAGGCTTGACTATTCTCATTTTGTATCGAGGTAAGTTCATATGTAAATATTGTAATATAACAGTTATTTTAAATAATTTAATGCTATTTATATGATATTATGGTTGTTATCATGCAATTCTATGCTTTGTGGTCATTGTTGGACAACATGCAAAAATTTTATGAATTATGTGAAAAATGTGAAAGACTACCGAAGTATCGTCATTGGTATTCCAAGGAGAATGGTAAAGGAGTACGAACGAGGAAAGTCCCGTTGAACCTTAGGAATAGATTAGGATATTTGGGCATCCAAGCTCGTTGAGTTGAGTCTGAGTTCACTTATGGATGCGAATGTCCGAGCTCGTTGAGTTGAGTTTGAGTTCGTGAGATATAACTAGGCATCCGAGTTTGTTGAGTTGAGTCCGAGTTCACTTATGGATACGAAAGCCCGAGCTCGTTGAGTTGAATCTGAGTAAACTTATGGGCGGGTTTCATGGTAGTTTGGCTACATATGTGGCACTTATGTGCAAACCTTCCATGTATTCGAGTTATATTCCAATGTGTTCAACGGGTAAAATTCTAGTGAAATGGAAGAATACTCAAGATGCAATTGACGTATTGGTAAGTGCTATGGAATGGGCACTTTGGACAGGTATGTACTTAACCCTCGGGTTGAGACTTGATACGACAACAATAATATGGTAAGATGATGAATGATGAATAGAAATGTGATATATGTTTTGGTGATATTATGCTAATGTTGGTTGGTATAATTGCTTTGTTAAGTTATTTGTTATTTGCATGTGGACTTACTAAGCATATATGCTTACTCTCTCCTTTTCATTCTTTGTAGTTTTGACAAGTTAATTTGGAGATCGGGACGGTCGGAGGCACGCTCACACTGTCACTGGACAATCGCGGTATAATGACTTGTAATTTTTGGAAATATGGCATGTATAGCTTTCCAATCATTTTGTGTGTATAATCTAACGATATGGCCCATGAATGGAATGGAAATGTTTGAAAATGATTAGCTATTGGAATGGCTAATCAAGTTTATATATGATAACATGTATGCTTTATATCTTAACTAAACTATGAAAATCCTTGGAAAGGTAAAATTGGCCACAAAACAAAATCAGACAGCAGTAGTGACGTGAATTTGAAAAATCACTAAAAATAGTAGAATGGAATTAAATGATGAATAAGTTATGGAATCGAATCTTGATGAGTATATTTTCGTGTGGAAGAAACGAAATGGATAAATGAGTTATATTTTATTAGAAATTTTAGTTTTGGTGGAACAAGGTCAAAGCGATCTCTGAATCCCCTGTTCTGACTTTAAAAATTAACCATAAATTATACAAAAACAATTAGGAGTTTTACCTTACATTTATGAAATCCTTATGGAGTCTAGTTTTATGAGAAACAAACATCATAGTCATATATGAGAAACAAACTCTGTATAGGGAGATATCGAATTCGTAATACACAGGGGTTAGAGTAGCCAAATGCTAAAATAGGGGAAACTTTAACTAATAAACTGTACTAATTGGCCTAACCAAAAATTCTAGAAAAAAATTAGTAAATAGATATATGATTCAATTTTCAGGGAAAATTTACAGAATTGGATTTCGAGTTTCATAGCTCGAGATATGGATTTTTTTAAGGACTGTGATGTAGTTAGCTAGCTTGTCTAGAAATTTTAAAATAAATTGTTTGAGTTGTTTAATTAATGAATTAAGCCTGTTAACACCTCGTGCTCGACTCCAGTGACAGTCTCGAGTACGGGGGCGTTACATTTGGTGGTATTAGAGCAGGTTTAGTCGATTCTCAGACTAACATGGTGTAAGAACAGATTTTGCTATACATGCCATATTTATATACTGTGATAGTGTGACGACTCCTGACCTTTTTAAATGATTTTTTTATAGTAAATGGATCCCGATCCAACTGTGGCTGATGATGTAAAGAGCAACATGCCAGCTCTTGCTGAAGGGGTGATGCTGACTGAAAATTGACCTCCTACTGTTGGCCAAGGAGGAGGAGAAAGGACTGGGGAAGCCTTTCTGCAAATGATGAATGCTTGGTATACAGAGTTCGTTCGTACGAACCCGACTGCTCAACAACCTCCCCCACCACTCCCGATTTATCAACCTATACCCTGGATGCCTTCAGGTATGGATCTGATGAAATTCCATAGATCTCCGGTTGATAGAATCTGCAAGTAAGGGGCCAAGCAATTCAGGGCAAATGTTGATGATGACGCTGAAAAAGTAGAATTTTGGGTCGAAAATTCTATTCGGTTATTTGATGAGTTACCTTGTACACCTGAAGAGTGCTTGAAGTGTGCTATATCATTGCTGAGGGATTTGACTTATCATTGCTGGAAGACATTAATTTCAGTGGTACCAAAAGAGAAGGTGACTTGGGAATTCTTTCAAGAAGAATTTTGGAAGAAATATATCAGCGAAAGATTTGTAGACCAGAAGCATAAAGAGTTTCTCGAGTTGAAGCAAGGCAACATGACAATTACCGAGTGTGAAAGAGAGTTCATTCGATTGAGCAAGTATGCTCGAGAATATATCCCTTCAGAGGTTAAAATGTGCAGATGATTTAAAGATGGACTTAATGAAGATATCAAGGTATTTGTGGGTATTCTTGAGTTGAAAGAATTTGTGGTACTTGTTGATCGGGCTTGCAAGGCTGAAGAACTAATTAAATAGAAGAAAAAGACAGAGGCTGAGACAAGAAATTAGAAGAAAAGACCGATGAGCAGTACACTCTCACCGCAGTCTAGAAACTCTAGAGATATGTATTCTTGTTCTCAGGCATCAGCGGGACATTCATATGGGGATCGTAAGAAGAAAAATATGGGTTCCAGATCTCGTACTACTTCGGTGGCTAGTGTGGGAAATTCGAGAATTGCTAGACCTGAGTGCCAACTATGTGTTAGAAGTCACTTTGGTCCTTGTAGAACTAATGAATGTTACTAGTGTGGGTCTCCGGATCATTTTATTAGAGATTTTCTAGAGAGGATCGAGAAAGAAAAATATCAGAGTGCAAAGCCAAGCGATACTATTTCGAGAGGAAGATCTTTGAGAAATGTTGGGAACGAGGCAAGCAGTAAGAATGTAATCAGAGGATCAACACCAAAATCTGAAACTAGAGCTCCGGCTAGAGCTTATGCCATCAGGGCGCTTGAAGATGCTTCGTCTCCCGACGTGATTACCGGTACTTTCTCTCTTTATGATATTAATATTATTGCTTTGATCGACCCTGGATCTACTCATTTGTATGTGTGCATAAAATTGGTGTCTAATATGAACATACCTGTTGAGTCTACGGAATTTATGGTCAAAGTATCGAACCCGTTAGGCAAATGTGTCATAGTTGATAAAGTATGCAAGAAATGTGCTTTGATGATCAGGGGTCATTACTTTCCAGCCGACTTGATGTTGTTGGCATTTGATGAATTTGATGTTATTTTGGGTATGGATTGGTTAACATTGTAAGATGCTATAGTGAATTATAAACAAAAGGTTATTGAATTAAAATGTTAAAATGGTGAAATTCTACGGGTTGAATTAGACAAATAAGAAGCATTGTTTAGTGTGATTACTTCGATGTCGGCTCAGAGATATTTGAGAAAAGGTTATGAAGCTTATTTGGCATATGTATTGAATACAAAAGAATCTGAGAAGAAAGTTGAATCAGTACCGATTGTGTGTGAATTTGCGGATGTATTTCTAGAAGAGTTGTCAGGTTTGCCTCCTGTCAAAGAAGTAGAATTTGGTATTGAGCTGATATCGGGAATGACTCCAATCTCGATTGCTCCATATAGAATGGCACCAACAAAGTTGAAAGAATTAAAGACACAGTTGCAAGAATTGACAGATAAAGGCTTTGTCAGACCGAGTTTCTCGCCTTGGGGTGCTCCTGTATTATTTGTGAAAAAGAAGGATGGTTCTATGAGATTATGTATGGACTATCGGTAGTTGAATAAGGTGACAGTCAAGAACAAGTATCCATTGCCGAGAATTGACGACTTGTTCGATCAGTTGAAAGGAGTGACATGGTTTTCAAAGATCGATTTGAGGTCTGGGTACTACCAGTTGCGGGTGAAAGAATTAGATGTGCTTAAAACTGCTTTTAGAACAAGGTACGACCATTATGAATTCTTAGTTATGCCGTTCGGGTTGACAAATGCTCCTGCTGTGTTTATGGATTTGATGAATCGAATATTTCGGCCATATTTAGACAAGTTTGTTGTGGTATTTTTGACGATATCTTGATTTATTTGAAGAACGACGCAGAACATGCTGAGCCCTTAAGAATAGTCTTGCAAATTCTGAGAGATAAGCAGTTGTATGCCAAGTTCAGTAAAAGTGAGTTTTGGCATCGAGAAGTTGGATTCCTAGGTCATATTGTTTCAGGTGATGGTATACGGGTTGATCCCAGTAATATTTTAGCTATTGTTGAATGGAAGCCGCCAAAGAATGTGACTGAGGTCAGAAGTTTCTTGGGTTTGGCTGGTTATTATCGATGATTTGTAAATGGATTCTCTATGATTGCTACTCCTATGACCAGACTATTCCGAAAGGATGTTAAATTCGAGTGGACAGAAGAATGCCAATAGAGTTTTGAGAAATTAAAGAAGTTATTGACTGAAGCACCGGTGTTGGTACAACCCGAGCTAGGTAAAGAATTTGTAGTGTATAATGATGCCTTTCTAAATGGCTTGGGATGTGTACTTATGTAAGAGGGAAAGGTTGTGGCTTATTCTTCGAGGCAGTTAAAATCTCACGAAAAGAACTATCCAACTCATGATTTGGAGCTAGCTACTGTAGTATTTGCTTTGAAGATTTGGCGACATTACCTGTACGGAGAAAAATGCCGAGTGTATAAGGATCATAAAAGTCTCAAGTACTTTATGACACAAAAAGACTTGAATTTGAGACAGTGGAGATGGTTAGAATTATTGAAAGATTACGAGCTTGTGATTGACTATCACCCGGGGAAAGCGAATGTAGTTGCTGATGCCTTGAGTAGAAAGTTGTTATTTTCTTTGAGAGCTATGAATATTCGGTTGACGGTATTTGATGACGGTTCGATTCTAGCAGAGTTGAAGGCAAGACTGATGTTTTTACAAGAGATTTATGAAGCTCAGAGAAGTGATAAAGAATTACAAGCTAAAAGAAAACAATGTGAGGCAGATATAGGATCAGACTTCAGAATCGGCTCTGATGGTTGTCTGATGTTTAAAGATCGGATATGTGTACCAAAAAATAATGAGTTGATTCAGAGGATCTTGCACGAAGCACACAATGGTTGTTTATCTATGCATTCGAGTAGTACAAAGATGTACAATGACTTGAAGAAAATGTATTGGTGGAATGGAATGAAAAGAGATATTTCTAAGTTTGTATCACGATGCTTGGTTTGTCAGCAAGTAAAAGCTAAACATCAGGTGCCTTCGGGTCTACTTCAGCCTATCATGATTCCCAAATGGAAATCAGATCGAATTACTATGTATTTTGTATCAGGATTGTCATTAACTCCGAAGAAGAAAGATACCATTTGGGTGATAGTCGATAGATTGACTAAATCAGCCCATTTTATTCTGGTACGCACTGATTATTCTCTTGATAAGTTGGCTGAATTATATATCAATGATATTGTTAGACGTCACGGAGTGCCCTTGTCAATTATTTCGGATAGAGATCCGAGGTTTACTTCCCAATTTTGGCAAAAGCGGCAAGAAGCATTAGGTACGAAGTTAAATTTCAGCGCTGCCTTCCATCCACAGACTGATGGACAATCAGAGAGAGTAATTCAGATTCTTGAAGACATGCTCAGATGTTGCGTGTTGGAGTTCCAAGGAAGTTGGGAAAGGTACTTACCGTTGGTGGAATTTTCTTACAATAATAGCTATCAGACGAGTTTGAAAATGGCACCTTATGAAGCGTTGTATGGTCGCAAGTGCCAGACACCGCTGTATTGGACCGAACTCAAAGAAAACTAGATTTACGGAGTTGATTTAATCAAGGAAACTGAAGAAAAAGTGAAAGTGATTCGAGACTGTTTGAAAGCTCTTCGGATAGGCAAAAATCTTACGTAGATTTGAAGCGAAAAGAGATCGAGTTTCAAGTTGGTGATAAAGTGTTTTTAAAAGTGTCTCCGTGGAAGAAAGTTCTTAGATTCAGTCGGAAAGGCAAGTTGAGTCCACGTTTCATCGGACCATATGAGGTAATTGAAAGAATTGGCCCGGTAGCATATCAGGTAGCATTACCGCCAGAATTAGAGAAGATTCATGATGTATTCCATGTATCATTGTTACATCGGTATCGTTTGGATCCTTCACATGTGATTTTACCGACAGAAATCGAGTTACAATCGGATATGACTTACAATGAAGAACCAATTAAAATTTTAGCTCGGGAGGTCAAACAACTGAGAAATAAAAGTATCGCTCTCGTGAAGGTATTGTGGAAAAAACATGGGGTAGAAGAGGCTACATGGGAGCCCGAGGAAACTATGAGGAATCAATACCTACACTTGTTTACCGGTAAGATTTTCGGGGACGAAAATCCTTAAAGGGAGGGAGAGTTGTGATAACCCGAATTAGGGCCTAATTAGAATAGTAGTTTTGGGACCACAAAATCTGAGATAGAAATAATTATTTTATGATTATTTTGAGGTCTATGATATTGCATGATTGTATGAAAATTTCGTGAATAAATTCTATGCATAAAGTGCTTAATTTGAAGTTAGGGACTAAATTGAATAAGTTACAAAACTTTCATTCTAGAAGTTTCTAGTATGAAATTGCTTTGAAATATTAATTAGGAGGTCTTAAATAGTAATTTGACCAATTTCTAAGTTTATGGACAAAAATTGGACATGGATGGAATTTTTGAAAATTTAGTAAGGAAGGGCATTTTGGTCATTTGGATATTAAATGAAATAAAATGGGGAAAATAACACAAAAATGATCATCCTCTCATAAGTTGCCGCTGAATTTTTCTCTCCACCATAGCTAGGGTTTCAACACTTTTAAGCCTTGATTGTACGTGATTTCTATGCCCGTTTTTAATGTTCTTTACAATTTTGAAATTCTCGTAGCTCGGTTTAACTATTTCTACCAATATTTTGAGCTAGAGTGTATATTTAAAATTTTACTCATGGATGGTATGTATGAATTTTGATGTTTTATGGTAGAATATGAAGTTTGAGATTGTGTTAAACAACTTTTGCTAAGTGATTTTTCGTAAAAACGAGTAAAATAACATAATCGGTAAAAATACCTAATATTCATAAGTACATGTTAGAGTGTGAATTTGATGTTGCTATAGAAGGGAAAAATGATCAGCATGTTATAAACATATGAAAATAGGATGAGGTTTAATTTACGAGCCTTGAGGCAAAAGTGTAAATATGTGAAAGTTTAGGGGCAAAATAGTAATTTTGCCGAAGTTCGTACTAGGGGCTGTTTTGATGAATGTGTGTATTAAATAAATTAATTTGGTATTATAGATCAAGAGAAAAGAGATTTGAGTCAAGATCAGGGGAAAATAAAGTTTACGAGGAATAGGCTCGACTATTCTCATTTTTTATCAAGGTAAGTTCATATGTATATATTGTAATATAACCGTTATTTTAAATAATTTAATGCTATTTATACGATATTATGATTGTTATCATGCAATTCTATGCTTTGTGGTCATTTTTGGACAACAAGCAAAAATTTTATGAATTATGTGAAAAATGTGAAAGACTACCGAAGTATCGTCATTGGTATTCCAAGGAGAATGGTAAAGTAGTACGAACGAGGAAAGTCCCATTGAACCTTAGGAATATATTAGGATATTTGGGCATCCGAGCTCGTTGAGTTGAGTTCGAGTTAACTTATGGATGCGAATGTCCGAGCTCGTTGAGTTGAGTCCGAGTTCGTGAGATGTAACTAGGCATCCAAGGTCGTTGAGTTGAGTTCGAGTGCACTTATGGATGCGAATGCCCGAGCTCATTGAGTTGGGTCTGAGTTCGCTTATGGGTGGGTTACATGGTAGCTTGGCTACATATGTGGCAGTTATGTGCAAACTTTTCGTGTATCCGAGTTATATTCCGATGTGTTCAACGAGTAAAATTCTAGTGAAATGGAAGAATACTCAAGATGCAAGTGACGTATTGGTAAGTGTTGTGGAATGGACACTTTGGACAGGTATGTACTTAACCCTAGGGTCGAGACTTGATACGACAACAATAATATGGTAAGATGATGAATGATGAATAGAAATGTGATATATGTTTTGGTGATATTATGCTAATGTTGGTTGGTACAATTGCTTTGTTAAGTTATTTGTTATTTGCATGTGGACTTACTAAGCATATATGCTTACTCTCTCCTTTTCATTCTTTGTAGTTTTGACAAGTCAATTTGGAGATCGGGATGGTCGGAGGCACGCTCACACCATTACTGGACAATCGTGGTATAATGACTTGTAATTTTTAGAAATATGGCATGTATAGCTTTCCAATAATTTTGTATGTATAATCTTACGATATGGCCCATGGATGGAATGGAAATGTTTGAGAATGATTAGCTATTGGAATGGCTAATCAATTTTATATATGATAACATGTATGCTTTATCTTAACTAAACTATGAAAATCCTTGGAAAGGTAAAATTGGCCACAAAACAGAATCAGACATCAGCAGTAACATGAATTTGAAAAATCACTAAAAATAGTAAAAATGGAATTAAATGATGAATAAGTTATGGAATCGAAGCTTGATGAGTATTTTCATGTGGAAGAAACGAAATAGGTAAATGAGTTACATTTTATGAGATATTAAAGTTTTGGTGGAATAGGGACAGAGCGATATCTGAATCCCCTATTCGGATTTTTAAAAATTCACCATAAATTATAAAAAAACAATTAGGATTTGTACCTTACATGTATGAATCCTTATGGAGTCTAGTTTTATGAGAAACAAACGACATAGTCATTGAAACTTTGTATAGGGAGATATATGATTCTTAATAGGCAGGGGTCAGAGTAGCTGAACCTTAAAACAGGGGAAACTTTAACTAATAAACTAAACTAATTGGCCCGCACAAAAATTCTAGAAAAATTTAGTAGGTAGATATATGAGTCTAGTTTCAGGAAAAATTTATGGAATTGGATTTTGTTTTTAGTAACTTGAGATATGGATTTTTTTAGCGACTGTGATGCAGTTAACCAGCTTGTGTGGAAATTCTAAAATAAATTGTTTGAGTTGTTTAATTAATGAATTAAGCCCGCTAACACCTCGTGCTCGACTCCGGCGACGGTCTCGGGTACGGGGGCATTACACTCAATCACTCATACATTCAAACACACTTTACAACATGGAACATGACATATTTACACACTCAAACATTCCACACCATGGCACTCTCACATCTTCATAATGCCAATTTATTGCACCATCATTTGTTACACCATTTAGAGGCATTCAACATGTGACAACCCGAATTAGGGCCTAATCGAAATAGTGGTTTCGTGACCACAAATCCGAGATATAAATAATTGTTTTATAATTATTTTGGGGTTTATGATATGATTTCATGATTTCGTGAAAATTTCTTGATGAAATTCTATGCATTGAGCGCTTAAGTTGAGATTAGGGACTAAACCGAATAAATTGTAAAACTCGTGTTTTAGAAGTTTGTAGTATGAAATTGCTTTGGGATATTAACTAGGAGGTCTTAAATAGCAATTTGACCCATTCCTAAGTTATGGACAACAGTTGGACATGGAGGGAATTTTTGGAAAGTTTAGTAGTAAGGGCATTTGGTCATTTGTATATTAAATGAAATAAAATGGGAAAAATAACACAAAATTGGTCATCATCTTCACTAGTTGCTGCCGAAATTTGCTCTCCTCCATAGCTAGGGTTTCTTCAATTTTCAAGCTTCATAGTAAGTGATTTCAAGCCCCGTTTTTAATGTTCTTCATATTTTTGAAATCCTCGTAGCTCGGTTTACTTATTTCTACCATTATTTCGAGTTAAGGTGTATGTTTAAAATTTTACCCATGAATGATAGACATGTATTGTGTTTTTTGATGGTAGAATATGAATGTTTGAAGTTAGGAGAACGATCTTTTCTAAGCGATTTTTAACGAAAACGAGCAAAACGGCACAATCGATAAAAATACCTATTGTTCATAATTATGTGTTAGAGTGAGAATTTGATTTTGCCATAGAAGAGAAAAATGATTAGTAGGTCATTAAACATAAGAATAAAGGCTGAAATTAAATTTCCGAGCCTTTGGGAAAAATCGTAATTTTGTAAAAGTTAGAAGGCAAAAATGTAATTTATGTATAATGTGATTTTTGGATTAAAATAAATAGTTCGAGTGTTAAATGAACTAAATCTGTTGTTATAGATCAAGAAAAGCGTGGAATTGACCTCGAACGGGGGAAGGAGAAAGTTTTGGACTAAATTGCAAAATTCCCATATTTTGCACCGAGGTAAGTTTGTATGTAAATAATATATTAATTTCTTTTACATTCTTATATTTTAGCCTATTATATATATTAGATGATGTTGAAGTATAAATCGACTATTGGAAAAATGGAAATAAGTAATAGAGAGAGAGATCCCGGTTGAACATTCGGAAAGATCGAATAAAATAGAGGGGGCGTAGCTAGGTCACATGTATGGTGCCGAGTGCACATCATGTGTACAAGAAAGCTACGAGATACTATGTAGTAGCTAGGTCACATGTGTGATACGGGATGTATCCCATGTAGACAAGAGAGCTACGTGAGAGATAAATGTAGCTAGGTCGCATGCGTGATTCCAAGTGAAGGACACCATGTAGACAAGAGAGCTACGAGACAAATCGGCTAGGTCGCATGAGTGGTACTAAGTGTTCACCATGTGTACAAGAGAGCCGAATTAAATGAAATATGATGGTGGGGCTGTGTGCTGAAACCATCAAGTATCGAGGATTAATCCGAATTGTTCAACGGGATGGCTTTGTGGTGACATTGTAGTCATGGGCCTATACTTGTGATATATGAAATGTAGTGAAAATAATTTATGATATATATATAAGTTAAAATGAGGTTAGTACAAAGAATGTGTGAAAGAGTGAAATTAGCATTAAAACTGTTTTGGATAGTATCAGTGACGTGAATTTTAAAAATCACCAAAAATAGAAGGAATTTAATTAGAGGTTTAATGAGATGGGAAATTAAAGCTTAATGAGTCTACTTTCATATAAAATAAATAGAGCAAGCAAAGGAATTCTATATTTTGAGATATTTACAATTGTGTGCGACTTGCGCAGAATGACTATGTGATCCCCTGTTCCAACTTTGAAAAATCAGTAAAAATTGTACAAAATAAATTAAGAAATATAGTTTGTATGGATAAATTCCTTATTGAGTCTAGTTTTAAATGAAATAGGTTTCATGGTTATTTGAATTGTGTACTGAGAGAAATTCAATTTTTAGTGAACAGAGGTCAGATCAGTTGAGCTGTGTCACAGGGGAAACTTTAACTAATAAACTGTACTAATTGGCTGAACCAAAAATTTTAGAAAAAAATTAGTAAGAATTTTTATGAATCTAGATTTAGGGAAATTTTACGGATTTAAATTTTGAGTTTCCTAACTCGAGTTATGATTTATTTAGTGATCATGATGCAGGAGGGACAGCTTGATCAAACCGGAGTAAATAGTAAAAAATTAAAATATGATATAATTGAGTTATGTTGTAAACATATTAGATTCCTTATCTGTTATTTATATACTTACTTACTAAGCTATAAGCTTACTTTCTTTTCTCTCCTTTGTCTTATAGTGTCATCCAGCTAGCACAAGAGTTAGAGATCGTTGAAGATCCGCCCGCACTATCAATACTCTTGGTATCTGAACTCAACATTTTGAAATATGGCATGTATAGGAGACTTAGTTATTTTGTTAGGTTTCATAATTGTCTAGGTTTAAAATACTACTTATAGTATCAAATTAATCATTTTGTACGGAGCCTTTGAAATTGGTTTGTATTGTTAATGGCATATGTTATAATGATTCAGGATCAAATTGCACGCCATATTTTTGTTGGGTTTTATTTAATAGTATATACTATAATTTGTTAATACCTCGTACCCTGTTCTGGCGACGAATATGGGTAAGGGGTGTTACATTTAGTGGTATCAGAGCTATGGTTTAGTCGGTTCTCGGACTAATAAAGTGTGTGTAAAAGTCTAGCTATACATGCCATAAAAATATTGTGATAGTGTGGTGACTCCTGATTATTCTAAACTGTGTTTTGTTTTAATATAGTAATGGATCCTGAAGGAACTGCGGCTGATGATGCTGCTAGTAATGCGCTGGCTCCCGCACAAGGGACCGCGCCTCTGAAAAGTAGACCTGAGACATTGAGACAGAGAGATGAGGCTCGGGATGCCTTTCTCCAAATGATGAACAATTGGTATACTGAATTTATTCGAGCAAATTCAAATGCTCAACCTCTTCCACCCCTTCCCATACATCAGACGATTCCTGTAGCTGCTCAAGGCATAGATTTGGTAAAAACGAACAAGCCTCCGGTTGACAAGATTCGAAAACAAGGGGCCGAAGAGTTTAGAGCAAAAATCGATGATGATCCTGAGAAAGCGGAGTTCTGGCTTGAAAATTCTACCCGTGTAATTGATGAGCTCTCATGTACACCCGAGGAGTGCTTAAAGTGTGCTGTATCACTTTTGAGAGATTCGGCCTACCACTGGTGGAAGACTTTGGTAGCAGTGGTGCCAAAAGAAAGAGTTACTTGGGATTTCTTCCAGGAAGAATTCAGAACGAATTACATAAGTCAGCGATTTATTGATAAAAAACGGAAGGAGTTCCTTGAATTGAAGCAGGGCAAGATGTCTGTGGCAGAGTATGAATGTGAATTTGTAAGACTCAGCAAGTATGCCCAGGAATATGTGTCCACCGAGGCCATTATGTGCAGAAGGTTTGAGGATGGGCTAAATGAGGACATTAAAGTGCTTGTAGGAATTTTGGAGTTGAACGAATTTGTAGTATTGGTTGACTGAGCTCTTAAAGCAGAAGAATTGAACAAAGAAAGAAGAAAAGCTGCTATTGAGGCTCGAGATGCCAGAAAAAGGCCGATAAGCAAGTCATTTAAATCTCAATCAAAGAGGTCCAAAGAGACAAACCCTCGAATGACAGTTTCAACTGGGGATTCACACAGAGATCGTGGTAGAGCATATTCGGGGTCTAAAGCTCAAGCTACTTCGGTGGCAAGTGTGGGTAATGTGTGACCTAGAAAGCCTGAGTGTCAACAATGTGGCAGGCAACATTATGGTGAGTGTTGGGGAAACCAGCGAGCTTGTTTCAGGTGCAGTTCTCGCGAGCATTTTATTAGAGACTGTCCGGAGAAAGTTAAAGAAGAAAGATTTTAGAGTGCTAGACAGAATACCATCGCTAGTAGAGGTAGACCACCGAAAAATACTGGAGGTGGGACTAGCAGTAAAACTGCGATGAAAGATTCAACAGCGAGATCAGAAGCTAGAGCACCTGCTAGAGCACCTGCTAGAGCTTATGCTATACGTGCCCGAGAAGATGCATCATCTCCCGATGTCATTACTGGTACATTTTCTCTCTATGATACTATTGTTATTGCATTGATTGATCCCGAGTCCACTCATTCCTATATTTGCATGAATTTAGTATCTAATAAAAAGTTGCTTGTTGAGTTTACTGAGTTTACGATTAAAGTGTCGAACCCCTTAGGCCAATATGTGCTAGTTGACAAGGTTTGCAAGAATTGCCCATTAATGATTCAAGGTCACTGTTTTCCGGCAATTTGATGCTGTTACCATTTGATGAGTTTGACGTTATCTTAGGAATGGACTGGTTGACATTGTATGATGCCAAGGTAGATTGTAAACAAAAAACACTAGAGTTGAAATGTGAAAATGGAGAAATTCTGTGGGTTGAAACAGATGAATCAAATAAATTGCCTATGGTAATTTCGCACATGTCTGCACAGAAATACATAAGGAAAGGGTGTGAAGCTTATCTGGCTTATGTACTGAATACTGAGTTGCCTCAACTGAAGTTTGAATCAGTACCGATAGTCTGTGAGTTTCTAAATGTATTTCCAGAGGAATTGCCTGGGTTACCTCTGAACAGAGAGATAGAGTTTGCCATTGATTTGTTGCCGGGTACTGCACCGATCTCGATTGCTCCATATAGAATGGCTCCGACTGGATTAAAAGAATTGAAGGCTCAGTTGCAAGAGTTAACAGATAAGGGATTTGTGAGACCGAGTTTCTCTCCCTAGGGTGTTCCTGTATTGTTCATAAAGAAGAAGGATGGTTCAATGAGACTTTGCATTGATTACCGTCAGCTTAATAAGGTGACTATAAAGAACAAGTACCCATTGCCGAGGATTGATGATTTATTCGATCAGTTAAAGGGGGCCACAGTGTTTTCAAAGATCGATTTGAGGTCTGGTTACTACCAGTTGAGAGTTAAGGAGTCGAATGTGCCGAAAACCGCCTTTAGGACAAGGTATGGACATTATGAGTTTCTTGTGATGCCTTTCGGCTTAACAAATGCTCTAGCTATATTTATGGACTTAATGAACCAGATCTTTCAGCCATATTTGGATAAGTTTGTAGTAGTGTTTATAGATGACATTCTAATTTATTCTTAGTATGAGTCTGAACATGCCGAACACTTGAGAACCATATTGCAGATCTTGAGAGAAAAGAATCTGTTTACTAAGTTTAGTAAAAGTGAGTTCTGGCTTTGTGAAGTCGGATTTTTGGGACATATAGTCTCATGTGATGGTATTCGGGTGGATCCAAGCAAGATTTCTGCGATCGTTGATTGGAAAAGAATGTATCCGAGGTTAGAAGCTTTTTAGGCTTGGCCGAGTATTATAGACGTTTTGTTGAGGGATTTTCGATGATTGCCTCTCCTATGACTAAGTTGTTGCAAAAGAATGTTAAGTTTGAATGGACTGATAAATGTCAGCAGAGTTTTGAAAAGTTGAAAGCACGATTGACTGAAGCACCAATTTTAGTACAGCCCGAGCCAGGAAAGGAGTTCGTATTTATAGTGATGCATCATTAACAGGCCTTGGATATGTGTTGATGCAAGAGGGTAAAGTGGTAGCTTATGCTTCGAGACAGTTAAAACCGCATGAGAAGAACTATTCTACACATGATTTGGAATTGGCTGCTATTGTCTTTGCCTTGAAGATTTGGCGACATTATTTGTATGGTGAAAAAATGTCGAATTTTTACTGATCACAAAAGTTTGAAGTATTTGATGAATCAAAAGGATTTGAATCTGCGACAGCGGAGATGGCTTGAATTATTAAAGGATTATGAGCTAGTGATTGATTATCATCCAGGAAAAGCAAATGTAGTTGCTGACGCCTTGAGTAGGAAATTTATTTTTACTTTGGGAGCCATGAATACGGGGTTAGTATTGTCTGATGATGGGTCAATCTTAGCAGAGATGAGGGCTAAACCGTTATTTCTCCAGCTGATTTGTGATGCTTAAAAGAACGATAGTGAGTTGCAAACCAAGAGAACTCAATGCGAATCAGGTTACGACTCAGATTTTCGAGTTGGACCAGACGACTGTTTGATGTTTCGAGACAGGATATATGTACCAAAAAATGATGAATTGATTTAGAAAATATTACATGAGGCGCACAATGGCTGTTTATCAGTTCACCCTGGTAGCACAAAAATGTATAATGATTTAAAGAAGTTGTATTGGTGGCCAGGTATGAAAAGGGACATTTTTGAATTTATAACCAAGTGTTTGATCTGTCAACAAGTAAAAGCTGAACATCAAGTGCCTTCAGGACTACTTCAACCGGTAATGGTGCCTGAGTGGAAATGGGACAAGATTACCATGGATTTTGTAACCGGTTTGCCTTTGACTCCTAAAAAGAAGGATGCTGTCTGGGTAGTGGTTGATAGATTAACAAAGTCAGCCCACTTTATACCAGTACGTACCGATTACTCATTTGATAAATTAGCTGAATTGTATATTGCTGAAATTGTGAGGTTCCACGGAGTACCTATGTCTATAATATCAGATAGAGATCCGAGATTTACCTCGAGATTTTGGAAAAAAGTTACAAGAAGCTTTGGGTACAAAATTGAACTTTAGTACTGCGTTTCATCCACAAACAGATGGTCAGTCGGAAAGAGTAATCCAGGTACTCGAGGATATGCTTAGATGCTGTGTCTTAGAATTTGGAGGTAGTTGGGAGAAATATCTATCTTTGATTGAATTTGCCTACAATAACAGTTATCAGTCAAGTATACAAATGGCACCGTACAAAGCCTTGTATGGTCGTAAGTGTCGGACTCCTTTATATTGGACCGAACTTAGTGAGAAACAGATTCACGGAGTTGATCTAGTTAAAGAAATCGAAGAGAAAATAAAAGTAATTCGGGATTGCTTGAAAGCTGCTTCAGATCGACAAAAGTCATATGCAGATTTAAAAAGAAAAGAGATTGAATTTCAGGTGGGTGATAAAGTGTTCTTGAAGGTCTCACCATGGAAAAAGATTCTGAGATTTAACCGAAAAAGGCAAGTTGAGTCCGCGTTTTATTGGGCCGTACAAGATTACTGAGAGGATTGGACCAGTGGCATATCGGTTGGCCTTACCGACAGAGTTAGAAAGAATTCTTAACGTGTTTCATGTATCAATGTTGCGATGTTATCGTTCTGATCCTTCACATGTGATTTCTCCAACAAAAATTGAGATTCGACCGGATATGACCTATGAGGAGGAACCAATAAAGATTTTGGCTCGAGAAATTAAACAGTTAAGAAATAAAAGTATAGCCTTAGTGAAAGTATTGTGGCACAGACATGGGATAGAAGAGGTTACGTGGGAACCTGGGGAAGCTATGAGGAAACAGTACCCAAACCTCTTTACCGGTAAGATTTTCGGGGACGAAATCTCTAAAAGGGGGAGAATTGTAACAACCCAAATTAGGGCCTAATCAGAATAGTGGTTTCGTGCCCACAAATCCAAGATAGAAATAATTGTTTTATAATTATTTTGGGGTTTATGATATGATTTCATGATTTCGTGAAAATTTCGTGATGAAATTCTATGCATTGAGCGCTTAAGTTCAGATTAGGGACTAAACTGAATAATTGTAAAACTCGTGTTTTAGAAGTTTTTAGTATGAAATTGCTTTGGGATATTAACTAGGAGGTCTTAAATAGCAATTTGACCCATTCCTAAGTTATGGACAAAAGTTGGACATGGAGGGAATTTTTGGAAAGTTTAGTAGTAAGGACATTTTGGTCATTTGTATATTAAATGAAATAAAATGGGAAAAATAACACAAAATTGGTCATCATCTTCACTAATTTCTTCCGAAATTTGCTCTCCTCCATAGCTAGGGTTTCTTCAATTTTCAAGCTTCATAGTAAGTGATTTCAAGCCCCGTTTTTAATGTTCTTCACATTTTTGAAATCCTCGTAGATCGGTTTACTTATTTCTACCATTATTTCGAGTTAGGGTGTATGTTTAAAATTTACCCATGAATGATTACATGTATTGTGTTGTTTGATGGTAGAATATGAATGTTTGAAGTTAGGAGAACGATCTTTTCTAAGCGATTTTAACGAAAACGAGCAAACGGCACAATCGATAAAATACCTATTGTTCATAACTATGTGTTAGAGTGAGAATTTGATTTTTCCATAGAAGAGAAAATGATCAGTAGGTCATTAACATAAGAATAAGGGCTGAAATTAAATTTCCGAGCCTTGGGGCAAAATCGTAATTTTGTAAAGTTATGGGCAAAAATGTAATTTTGTATAATGTGATTTTTGGATTAAATAAATAGTTTGAGTGTTAATGAACTAAATATGTGTTATAGATCAAGAAAAGCGTGGAATCGACCTCGAACGGGGGAAGGAGAAAGTTTTAAC